>NW_027463423.1:0-147988 GCF_050947455.1 Rhinoderma darwinii | reverse complement strand
GTGTTTGCACGGCAGGAGGGCATTTGGGCGTTGCCAGGAAGGCGTTTTTATGTCGATTCCTCCTCTTTCAGCACTGCATTGTGGTGCAAGCAAAAGAAGCAAAACGCGCGGCACGTTCGGGTTATCGCTTCTCGGCCTTTTGGCTAAGATCAAGTGTAGTATCTGTTCTTATCAGTTTAATATCTGATACGTCCCCTATCTGGGGACCATATATTAAATGGATTTTTAGAACAGGGAGATGGAAATAGAGCTTGCTCTGTCCACTCTACGCATTGACCTGGTATTGCAGTATTTCCAGGACCGGTGCACCCTTTCCTTATGTGTTTACTAAAATCAGATTCCAAAAGTGCTTTTTGTGTTTGCCATTGTTTTTGTCTTTCGGATGGGATCTCCCCTTTTAATCCCATTATTTCAACACCTGTTGGACAATGCATTTGTACAGTCATGTGTGATAATGAGCTAATTTATTAAATGCAATTAATTAATACATTGCCACCTCTTGTTTTGTGTCGTCTGTGTTTCTGTGTTTCCGGCATTTCACATTGGAACAGCTCATTCACCTTCCTTGTCTTCTCTCCGCCCTCCCTCCTAGGTAGGTTAAAGAGCTGCACCTGAGCCAGCCACTGATTGATGCAGCACCATAGTCAAATAGTGGAGTGGAGTAGGGGAACAGCAAACAGCCATTAAAGCAGCCAGCCTGCCCGCCCGCCCGTCACAATGGACCTACCTGTGTACACTAGATGGATGTGATGGAATGTACTGTGGTCCCTACATTTCAAGAAGAAGTAAGAATTGCAGTTGCAACAAACCCTTGCTTGCCTACAAAGAGAGCAGCAATTTGGATTTGTTACTATGTTACCTGGAAGAATAACAAACTGTGCAAGGATGGAGGTTGTAGGAGCAAGGAGAACAAGTTGTCTGTAAAGTTGGTGGATGCCTATTTTCCATTTTGCAGTCCCTTGTCTCCCTCTTGTGGCCTCCTGGAGGCAACTAGCTGTGCAAAAAAAAGACAGCCTGGGGGCCGGCTGTTGCAGTGTTGCCCTCTCAGGCAACACTGAGTGACTGACTGAGCCGCACCGTCTCATATAAAGTTCAGACGGAACTTTGCACGTGTCATAGTGGAGACCTCAGGAGCCAGAGCCAGCTTTCTGACATCATAATGGGGCCTCAGAGATAAAAGCCTGGGCCCAGGCAGTGTTGGTCAGTGCTGCTCAGCAGGCAGCACTGGACTGGATTAAAGCTGGTACAAGGTGTGAAAGGAGAAGGGGTGGCAGTGGGCATGCACTTACTGCTGCTGCTGCTGCTGCTGCTGCCAGTGTTTGCACGGCAGGAGGGCATTTGGGCGTTGCCAGGAAGGCGTTTTTATGTCGATTCCTCCTCTTTCAGCACTGCATTGTGGTGCAAGCAAAAGAAGCAAATCCTGTCTTGCTTCCTCTCCGGCCTTTATTCACCTCCCGCTTAGTAGCTGTGAGTGTGTGTGAGCCTGCAGGGCCCCATGGAATTGCCTAGGAGTAGGCTGAATCGCTGCAAGGGGTGAACAGCAGTATTGGGTAGGCTCGGTCAACGCGCGGCCCGTTCGGGTTATCGCTTCTCGGCCTTTTGGCTAAGATCAAGTGTAGTATCTGTTCTTATCAGTTTAATATCTGATACGTCCCTTATCTGGGGACCATATATTAAATGGATTTTTAGAACAGGGAGATGGAAATAGAGCTTGCTCTGTCCACTCCACGCATTGACCTGGTATTGCAGTATTTCCAGGACCGGTGCACCCTTTCCTTATGTGTTTACTAAAATCAGATTCCAAAAGTGCTTTTTGTGTTTGCCATTGTTTTTGTCTTTCGGATGGGATCTCCCCTTTTAATCCCATTATTTCAACACCTGTTGGACAATGCATTTGTACAGTCATGTGTGATAATGAGCTAATTTATTAAATGCAATTAATTAATACATTGCCACCTCTTGTTTTGTGTCGTCTGTGTTTCTGTGTTTCCGGCATTTCACATTGGAACAGCTCATTCACCTTCCTTGTCTTCTCTCCGCCCTCCCTCCTAGGTAGGTTAAAGAGCTGCACCTGAGCCAGCCACTGATTGATGCAGCACCATAGTCAAATAGTGGAGTGGAGTAGGGGAACAGCAAACAGCCATTAAAGCAGCCAGCCCGCCCGCCCGTCACAATGGACCTACCTGTGTACACTAGATGGATGTGATGGAATGTACTGTGTTCCCTACATTTCAGGAAGATGTAAGAATTGCAGTTGCAACAAACCCTTACTTGCCTACAAAGAGAGCAGCAATTTGGATTTGTTACTATGTTACCTGGAAGAATAACAAACTGTGCAAGGATGGAGGTTGTAGGAGCAAGGAGAACAAGTTGTCTGTAAAGTTGGTGGATGCCTATTTTCCATTTTGCAGTCCCTTGTCTCCCTCTTGTGGCCTCCTGGAGGCAACTAGCTGTGCAAAAAAAAGACAGCCTGGGGGCCGGCTGTTGCAGTGTTGCCCTCTCAGGCAACACTGAGTGACTGACTGAGCCGCACCGTCTTATATAAAGTTCAGACGGAACTTTGCACGTGTCATAGTGGAGACCTCAGGAGCCAGAGCCAGCTTTCTGACATCATAATGGGGCCTCAGAGATAAAAGCCTGGGCCCAGGCAGTGTTGGTCAGTGCTGCTCAGCAGGCAGCACTGGACTGGATTAAAGCTGATACAAGGTGTGAAAGGAGAAGGGGTGGCAGTGGGCATGCACTTACTGCTGCTGCTGCTGCTGCTGCCAGTGTTTGCACGGCAGGAGGGCATTTGGGCGTTGCCAGGAAGGCGTTTTTATGTCGATTCCTCCTCTTTCAGCACTGCATTGTGGTGCAAGCAAAAGAAGCAAATCCTGTCTTGCTTCCTCTCCGGCCTTTATTCACCTCCCGCTTAGTAGCTGTGAGTGTGTGTGAGCCTGCAGGGCCCCATGGAATTGCCTAGGAGTAGGCTGAATCGCTGCAAGGGGTGAACAGCAGTATTGGGCAGGCTCGGTCAACGCGCGGCCCGTTCGGGTTATCGCTTCTCTGCCTTTTGGCTAAGATCAAGTGTAGTATCTGTTCTTATCAGTTTAATATCTGATACGTCCCCTATCTGGGGACCATATATTAAATGGATTTTTAGAACAGGGAGATGGAAATAGAGCTTGCTCTGTCCACTCCACGCATTGACCTGGTATTGCAGTATTTCCAGGACCGGTGCACCCTTTCCTTATGTGTTTACTAAAATCAGATTCCAAAAGTGCTTTTTGTGTTTGCCATTGTTTTTGTCTTTCGGATGGGATCTCCCCTTTTAATCCCATTATTTCAACACCTGTTGGACAATGCATTTGTACAGTCATGTGTGATAATGAGCTAATTTATTAAATGCAATTAATTAATACATTGCCACCTCTTGTTTTGTGTCGTCTGTGTTTCTGTGTTTCCGGCATTTCACATTGGAACAGCTCATTCACCTTCCTTGTCTTCTCTCCGCCCTCCCTCCTAGGTAGGTTAAAGAGCTGCACCTGAGCCAGCCACTGATTGATGCAGCACCATAGTCAAATAGTGGAGTGGAGTAGGGGAACAGCAAACAGCCATTAAAGCAGCCAGCCCGCCCGCCCGTCACAATGGACCTACCTGTGTACACTAGATGGATGTGATGGAATGTACTGTGGTCCCTACATTTCAAGAAGAAGTAAGAATTGCAGTTGCAACAAACCCTTGCTTGCCTACAAAGAGAGCAGCAATTTGGATTTGTTACTATGTTACCTGGAAGAATAACAAACTGTGCAAGGATGGAGGTTGTAGGAGCAAGGAGAACAAGTTGTCTGTAAAGTTGGTGGATGCCTATTTTCCATTTTGCAGTCCCTTGTCTCCCTCTTGTGGCCTCCTGGAGGCAACTAGCTGTGCAAAAAAAAGACAGCCTGGGGGCCGGCTGTTGCAGTGTTGCCCTCTCAGGCAACACTGAGTGACTGACTGAGCCGCACCGTCTTATATAAAGTTCAGACGGAACTTTGCACGTGTCATAGTGGAGACCTCAGGAGCCAGAGCCAGCTTTCTGACATCATAATGGGGCCTCAGAGATAAAAGCCTGGGCCCAGGCAGTGTTGGTCAGTGCTGCTCAGCAGGCAGCACTGGACTGGATTAAAGCTGATACAAGGTGTGAAAGGAGAAGGGGTGGCAGTGGGCATGCACTTACTGCTGCTGCTGCTGCTGCTGCTGCCAGTGTTTGCACGGCAGGAGGGCATTTGGGCGTTGCCAGGAAGGCGTTTTTATGTCGATTCCTCCTCTTTCAGCACTGCATTGTGGTGCAAGCAAAAGAAGCAAATCCTGTCTTGCTTCCTCTCCGGCCTTTATTCACCTCCCGCGTAGCTGTGAGTGTGTGTGAGCCTGCAGGGCCCCATGGAATTGCCTAGGAGTAGGCTGAATCGCTGCAAGGGGTGAACAGCAGTATTGGGCAGGCTCGGTCAACGCGCGGCCCGTTCGGGTTATCGCTTCTCGGCCTTTTGGCTAAGATCAAGTGTAGTATCTGTTCTTATCAGTTTAATATCTGATACGTCCCCTATCTGGGGACCATATATTAAATGGATTTTTAGAACAGGGAGATGGAAATAGAGCTTGCTCTGTCCACTCCACGCATTGACCTGGTATTGCAGTATTTCCAGGACCGGTGCACCCTTTCCTTATGTGTTTACTAAAATCAGATTCCAAAAGTGCTTTTTGTGTTTGCCATTGTTTTTGTCTTTCGGATGGGATCTCCCCTTTTAATCCCATTATTTCAACACCTGTTGGACAATGCATTTGTACAGTCATGTGTGATAATGAGCTAATTTATTAAATGCAATTAATTAATACATTGCCACCTCTTGTTTTGTGTCGTCTGTGTTTCTGTGTTTCCGGCATTTCACATTGGAACAGCTCATTCACCTTCCTTGTCTTCTCTCCGCCCTCCCTCCTAGGTAGGTTAAAGAGCTGCACCTGAGCCAGCCACTGATTGATGCAGCACCATAGTCAAATAGTGGAGTGGAGTAGGGGAACAGGAAACAGCCATTAAAGCAGCCAGCCCGCCCGCCCGCCCGTCACAATGGACCTACCTGTGTACACTAGATGGATGTGATGGAATGTACTGTGGTCCCTACATTTCAAGAAGAAGTAAGAATTGCAGTTGCAACAAACCCTTGCTTGCCTACAAAGAGAGCAGCAATTTGGATTTGTTACTATGTTACCTGGAAGAATAACAAACTGTGCAAGGATGGAGGTTGTAGGAGCAAGGAGAACAAGTTGTCTGTAAAGTTGGTGGATGCCTATTTTCCATTTTGCAGTCCCTTGTCTCCCTCTTGTGGCCTCCTGGAGGCAACTAGCTGTGCAAAAAAAAGACAGCCTGGGGGCCGGCTGTTGCAGTGTTGCCCTCTCAGGCAACACTGAGTGACTGACTGAGCCGCACCGTCTTATATAAAGTTCAGACGGAACTTTGCACGTGTCATAGTGGAGACCTCAGGAGCCAGAGCCAGCTTTCTGACATCATAATGGGGCCTCAGAGATAAAAGCCTGGGCCCAGGCAGTGTTGGTCAGTGTTGCTCAGCAGGCAGCACTGGACTGGATTAAAGCTGATACAAGGTGTGAAAGGAGAAGGGGTGGCAGTGGGCATGCACTTACTGCTGCTGCTGCTGCTGCCAGTGTTTGCACGGCAGGAGGGCATTTGGGCGTTGCCAGGAAGGCGTTTTTATGTCGATTCCTCCTCTTTCAGCACTGCATTGTGGTGCAAGCAAAAGAAGCAAATCCTGTCTTGCTTCCTCTCCGGCCTTTATTCACCTCTCACGTAGCTGTGAGTGTGTGTGAGCCTGCAGGGCCCCATGGAATTGCCTAGGAGTAGGCTGAATCGCTGCAAGGGGTGAACAGCAGTATTGGGCAGGCTCGGTCAAACCGCGGCCCGTTCGGGTTATCGCTTCTCGGTCTTTTGGCTAAGATCAAGTGTAGTATCTGTTCTTATCAGTTTAATATCTGATACGTCCCCTATCTGGGGACCATATATTAAATGGATTTTTAGAACAGGGAGATGGAAATAGAGCTTGCTCTGTCCACTCCACGCATTGACCTGGTATTGCAGTATTTCCAGGACCGGTGCACCCTTTCCTTATGTGTTTACTAAAATCAGATTCCAAAAGTGCTTTTTGTGTTTGCCATTGTTTTTGTCTTTCGGATGGGATCTCCCCTTTTAATCCCATTATTTCAACACCTGTTGGACAATGCATTTGTACAGTCATGTGTGATAAGATAATGAGCTAATTTATTAAATGCAATTAATTAATACATTGCCACCTCTTGTTTTGTGTCGTCTGTGTTTCTGTGTTTCCGGCATTTCACATTGGAACAGCTCATTCACCTTCCTTGTCTTCTCTCCGCCCTCCCTCCTAGGTAGGTTAAAGAGCTGCACCTGAGCCAGCCACTGATTGATGCAGCACCATAGTCAAATAGTGGAGTGGAGTAGGGGAACAGGAAACAGCCATTAAAGCAGCCAGCCCGCCCGCCCGCCCGTCACAATGGACCTACCTGTGTACACTAGATGGATGTGATGGAATGTACTGTGGTCCCTACATTTCAAGAAGAAGTAAGAATTGCAGTTGCAACAAACCCTTGCTTGCCTACAAAGAGAGCAGCAATTTGGATTTGTTACTATGTTACCTGGAAGAATAACAAACTGTGCAAGGATGGAGGTTGTAGGAGCAAGGAGAACAAGTTGTCTGTAAAGTTGGTGGATGCCTATTTTCCATTTTGCAGTCCCTTGTCTCCCTCTTGTGGCCTCCTGGAGGCAACTAGCTGTGCAAAAAAAAGACAGCCTGGGGGCCGGCTGTTGCAGTGTTGCCCTCTCAGGCAACACTGAGTGACTGACTGAGCTGCACCGTCTTATATAAAGTTCAGACGGAACTTTGCACGTGTCATAGTGGAGACCTCAGGAGCCAGAGCCAGCTTTCTGACATCATAATGGGGCCTCAGAGATAAAAGCCTGGGCCCAGGCAGTGTTGGTCAGTGCTGCTCAGCAGGCAGCACTGGACTGGATTAAAGCTGATACAAGGTGTGAAAGGAGAAGGGGTGGCAGTGGGCATGCACTTACTGCTGCTGCTGCTGCTGCCAGTGTTTGCACGGCAGGAGGGCATTTGGGCGTTGCCAGGAAGGCGTTTTTATGTCGATTCCTCCTCTTTCAGCACTGCATTGTGGTGCAAGCAAAAGAAGCAAATCCTGTCTTGCTTCCTCTCCGGCCTTTATTCACCTCCCGCTTAGTAGCTGTGAGTGTGTGTGAGCCTGCAGGGCCCCATGGAATTGCCTAGGAGTAGGCTGAATCGCTGCAAGGGGTGAACAGCAGTATTGGGCAGGCTCGGTCAACGCGCGGCCCGTTCGGGTTATCGCTTCTCGGCCTTTTGGCTAAGATCAAGTGTAGTATCTGTTCTTATCAGTTTAATATCTGATACGTCCCCTATCTGGGGACCATATATTAAATGGATTTTTAGAACAGGGAGATGGAAATAGAGCTTGCTCTGTCCACTCCACGCATTGACCTGGTATTGCAGTATTTCCAGGACCGGTGCACCCTTTCCTTATGTGTTTACTAAAATCAGATTCCAAAAGTGCTTTTTGTGTTTGCCATTCTTTTTGTCTTTCGGATGGGATCTCCCCTTTTAATCCCATTATTTCAACACCTGTTGGACAATGCATTTGTACAGTCATGTGTGATAATGAGCTAATTTATTAAATGCAATTAATTAATACATTGCCACCTCTTGTTTTGTGTCGTCTGTGTTTCTGTGTTTCCGGCATTTCACATTGGAACAGCTCATTCACCTTCCTTGTCTTCTCTCCGCCCTCCCTCCTAGGTAGGTTAAAGAGCTGCACCTGAGCCAGCCACTGATTGATGCAGCACCATAGTCAAATAGTGGAGTGGAGTAGGGGAACAGGAAACAGCCATTAAAGCAGCCAGCCCGCCCGCCCGCCCGTCACAATGGACCTACCTGTGTACACTAGATGGATGTGATGGAATGTACTGTGGTCCCTACATTTCAAGAAGAAGTAAGAATTGCAGTTGCAACAAACCCTTGCTTGCCTACAAAGAGAGCAGCAATTTGGATTTGTTACTATGTTACCTGGAAGAATAACAAACTGTGCAAGGATGGAGGTTGTAGGAGCAAGGAGAACAAGTTGTCTGTAAAGTTGGTGGATGCCTATTTTCCATTTTGCAGTCCCTTGTCTCCCTCTTGTGGCCTCCTGGAGGCAACTAGCTGTGCAAAAAAAAGACAGCCTGGGGGCCGGCTGTTGCAGTGTTGCCCTCTCAGGCAACACTGAGTGACTGACTGAGCCGCACCGTCTTATATAAAGTTCAGACGGAACTTTGCACGTGTCATAGTGGAGACCTCAGGAGCCAGAGCCAGCTTTCTGACATCATAATGGGGCCTCAGAGATAAAAGCCTGGGCCCAGGCAGTGTTGGTCAGTGCTGCTCAGCAGGCAGCACTGGACTGGATTAAAGCTGATACAAGGTGTGAAAGGAGAAGGGGTGGCAGTGGGCATGCACTTACTGCTGCTGCTGCTGCTGCTGCTGCCAGTGTTTGCACGGCAGGAGGGCATTTGGGCGTTGCCAGGAAGGCGTTTTTATGTCGATTCCTCCTCTTTCAGCACTGCATTGTGGTGCAAGCAAAAGAAGCAAATCCTGTCTTGCTTCCTCTCCGGCCTTTATTCACCTCTCGCGTAGCTGTGAGTGTGTGTGAGCCTGCAGGGCCCCATGGAATTGCCTAGGAGTAGGCTGAATCGCTGTAAGGGGTGAACAGCAGTATTGGGCAGGCTCGGTCAGCGCGCGGCCCGTTCGGGTTATCGCTTCTCGGCCTTTTGGCTAAGATCAAGTGTAGTATCTGTCCTTATCAGTTTAATATCTGATACGTCCCCTATCTGGGGACCATATATTAAATGGATTTTTAGAACAGGGAGATGGAAATAGAGCTTGCTCTGTCCACTCCACGCATTGACCTGGTATTGCAGTATTTCCAGGACCGGTGCACCCTTTCCTTATGTGTTTACTAAAATCAGATTCCAAAAGTGCTTTTTGTGTTTGCCATTGTTTTTGTCTTTCGGATGGGATCTCCCCTTTTAATCCCATTATTTCAACACCTGTTGGACAATGCATTTGTACAGTCATGTGTGATAATGAGCTAATTTATTAAATGCAATTAATTAATACATTGCCACCTCTTGTTTTGTGTCGTCTGTGTTTCTGTGTTTCCGGCATTTCACATTGGAACAGCTCATTCACCTTCCTTGTCTTCTCTCCGCCCTCCCTCCTAGGTAGGTTAAGGAGCTGCACCTGAGCCAGCCACTGATTGATGCAGCACCATAGTCAAATAGTGGAGTGAAGTAGGGGAACAGCAAACAGCCATTAAAGCAGCCAGCCCGCCCGCCCGCCCGTCACAATGGACCTACCTGTGTACACTAGATGGATGTGATGGAATGTACTGTGGTCCCTACATTTCAAGAAGAAGTAAGAATTGCAGTTGCAACAAACCCTTGCTTGCCTACAAAGAGAGCAGCAATTTGGATTTGTTACTATGTTACCTGGAAGAATAACAAACTGTGCAAGGATGGAGGTTGTAGGAGCAAGGAGAACAAGTTGTCTGTAAAGTTGGTGGATGCCTATTTTCCATTTTGCAGTCCCTTGTCTCCCTCTTGTGGCCTCCTGGAGGCAACTAGCTGTGCAAAAAAAAGACAGCCTGGGGGCCGGCTGTTGCAGTGTTGCCCTCTCAGGCAACACTGAGTGACTGACTGAGCCGCACCGTCTTATATAAAGTTCAGACGGAACTTTGCACGTGTCATAGTGGAGACCTCAGGAGCCAGAGCCAGCTTTCTGACATCATAATGGGGCCTCAGAGATAAAAGCCTGGGCCCAGGCAGTGTTGGTCAGTGCTGCTCAGCAGGCAGCACTGGACTGGATTAAAGCTGATACAAGGTGTGAAAGGAGAAGGGGTGGCAGTGGGCATGCACTTACTGCTGCTGCTGCCAGTGTTTGCACGGCAGGAGGGCATTTGGGCGTTGCCAGGAAGGCGTTTTTATGTCGATTCCTCCTCTTTCAGCACTGCATTGTGGTGCAAGCAAAAGAAGCAAATCCTGTCTTGCTTCCTCTCCGGCCTTTATTCACCTCCCGCTTAGTAGCTGTGAGTGTGTGTGAGCCTGCAGGGCCCCATGGAATTGCCTAGGAGTAGGCTGAATCGCTGCAAGGGGTGAACAGCAGTATTGGGCAGGCTCGGTCAACGCGCGGCCCGTTCGGGTTATCGCTTCTCGGCCTTTTGGCTAAGATCAAGTGTAGTATCTGTTCTTATCAGTTTAATATCTGATACGTCCCCTATCTGGGGACCATATATTAAATGGATTTTTAGAACAGGGAGATGGAAATAGAGCTTGCTCTGTCCACTCCACGCATTGACCTGGTATTGCAGTATTTCCAGGACCGGTGCACCCTTTCCTTATGTGTTTACTAAAATCAGATTCCAAAAGTGCTTTTTGTGTTTGCCATTGTTTTTGTCTTTCGGATGGGATCTCCCCTTTTAATCCCATTATTTCAACACCTGTTGGACAATGCATTTGTACAGTCATGTGTGATAATGAGCTAATTTATTAAATGCAATTAATTAATACATTGCCACCTCTTGTTTTGTGTCATCTGTGTTTCTGTGTTTCCGGCATTTCACATTGGAACAGCTCATTCACCTTCCTGGTCTTCTCTCCGCCCTCCCTCCTAGGTAGGTTAAAGAGCTGCACCTGAGCCAGCCACTGATTGATGCAGCACCATAGTCAAATAGTGGAGTGGAGTAGGGGAACAGCAAGCAGCCATTAAAGCAGCCAGCCCGCCCGCCCGCCCGTCACAATGGACCTACCTGTGTACACTAGATGGATGTGATGGAATTTACTGTGGTCCCTACATTTCAAGAAGAAGTAAGAATTGCAGTTGCAACAAACCCTTGCTTGCCTACAAAGAGAGCATCAATTTGGATTTGTTACTATGTTACCTGGAAGAATAACAAACTGTGCAAGGATGGAGGTTGTAGGAGCAAGGAGAACAAGTTGTCTGTAAAGTTGGTGGATGCCTATTTTCCATTTTGCAGTCCCTTGTCTCCCTCTTGTGGCCTCCTGGAGGCAACTAGCTGTGCAAAAAAAAGACAGCCTGGGGACCGGCTGTTGC
Source organism: Rhinoderma darwinii (assembly GCF_050947455.1). Taxonomy (NCBI): domain Eukaryota; kingdom Metazoa; phylum Chordata; class Amphibia; order Anura; family Rhinodermatidae; genus Rhinoderma; species Rhinoderma darwinii. The sequence goes on along the minus strand of NW_027463423.1, from coordinate 136,775 downwards.
AGTGTTGCCCTCTCAGGCAACACTGAGTGACTGACTGAGCCGCACCGTCTTATATAAAGTTCAGACGGAACTTTGCACGTGTCATAGTGGAGACCTCAGGAGCCAGAGCCAGCTTTCTGACATCATAATGGGGCCTCAGAGATAAAAGCCTGGGCCCAGGCAGTGTTGGTCAGTGCTGCTCAGCAGGCAGCACTGGACTGGATTAAAGCTGATACAAGGTGTGAAAGGAGAAGGGGTGGCAGTGGGCATGCACTTACTGCTGCTGCTGCTGCTGCTACTGCCAGTGTTTGCACGGCAGGAGGGCATTTGGGCGTTGCCAGGAAGGCGTTTTTATGTCGATTCCTCCTCTTTCAGCACTGCATTGTGGTGCAAGCAAAAGAAGCAAATCCTGTCTTGCTTCCTCTCCGGCCTTTATTCACCTCCCGCTTAGTAGCTGTGAGTGTGTGTGAGCCTGCAGGGCCCCATGGAATTGCCTAGGAGTAGGCTGAATCGCTGCAAGGGGTGAACTGCAGTATTGGGCAGGCTCGGTCAACGCGCGGCCCGTTCGGGTTATCGCTTCTTGGCCTTTTGGCTAAGATCAAGTGTAGTATCTGTTCTTATCAGTTTAATATCTGATACGTCCCCTATCTGGGGACCATATATTAAATGGATTTTTAGAACAGGGAGATGGAAATAGAGCTTGCTCTGTCCACTCCACGCATTGACCTGGTATTGCAGTATTTCCAGGACCGGTGCACCCTTTCCTTATGTGTTTACTAAAATCAGATTCCAAAAGTGCTTTTTGTGTTTGCCATTGTTTTTGTCTTTCGGATGGGATCTCCCCTTTTAATCCCATTATTTCAACACCTGTTGGACAATGCATTTGTACAGTCATGTGTGATAATGAGCTAATTTATTAAATGCAATTAATTAATACATTGCCACCTCTTGTTTTGTGTCGTCTGTGTTTCTGTGTTTCCGGCATTTCACATTGGAACAGCTCATTCACCTTCCTTGTCTTCTCTCCGCCCTCCCTCCTAGGTAGGTTAAAGAGCTGCACCTGAGCCAGCCACTGATTGATGCAGCACCATAGTCAAATAGTGGAGTGGAGTAGGGGAACAGCAAACAGCCATTAAAGCAGCCAGCCCGCCCGCCTGCCCGTCACAATGGACCTACCTGTGTACACTAGATGGATGTGATGGAATGTACTGTGGTCCCTACATTTCAAGAAGAAGTAAGAATTGCAGTTGCAACAAACCCTTGCTTGCCTACAAAGAGAGCAGCAATTTGGATTTGTTACTATGTTACCTGGAAGAATAACAAACTGTGCAAGGATGGAGGTTGTAGGAGCAAGGAGAACAAGTTGTCTGTAAAGTTGGTGGATGCCTATTTTCCATTTTGCAGTCCCTTGTCTCCCTCTTGTGGCCTCCTGGAGGCAACTAGCTGTGCAAAAAAAAGACAGCCTGGGGGCCGGCTGTTGCAGTGTTGCCCTCTCAGGCAACACTGAGTGACTGACTGAGCCGCACCGTCTTATATAAAGTTCAGACGGAACTTTGCACGTGTCATAGTGGAGACCTCAGGAGCCAGAGCCAGCTTTCTGACATCATAATGGGGCCTCAGAGATAAAAGCCTGGGCCCAGGCAGTGTTGGTCAGTGCTGCTCAGCAGGCAGCACTGGACTGGATTAAAGCTGATACAAGGTGTGAAAGGAGAAGGGGTGGCAGTGGGCATGCACTTACTGCTGCTGCTACTGCTGCTGCTGCTGCTGCCAGTGTTTGCACGGCAGGAGGGCATTTGGGCGTTGCCAGGAAGGCGTTTTTATGTCGATTCCTCCTCTTTCAGCACTGCATTGTGGTGCAAGCAAAAGAAGCAAATCCTGTCTTGCTTCCTCTCCGGCCTTTATTCACCTCCCGCTTAGTAGCTGTGAGTGTGTGTGAGCCTGCAGGGCCCCATGGAATTGCCTAGGAGTAGGCTGAATCGCTGCAAGGGGTGAACAGCAGTATTGGGCAGGCTCGGTCAACGCGCGGCCCGTTCGGGTTATCGCTTCTCGGCCTTTTGGCTAAGATCAAGTGTAGTATCTGTTCTTATCAGTTTAATATCTGATACGTCCCCTATCTGGGGACCATATATTAAATGGATTTTTAGAACAGGGAGATGGAAATAGAGCTTGCTCTGTCCACTCCACGCATTGACCTGGTATTGCAGTATTTCCAGGACCGGTGCACCCTTTCCTTATGTGTTTACTAAAATCAGATTCCAAAAGTGCTTTTTGTGTTTGCCATTGTTTTTGTCTTTCGGATGGGATCTCCCCTTTTAATCCCATTATTTCAACACCTGTTGGACAATGCATTTGTACAGTCATGTGTGATAATGAGCTAATTTATTAAATGCAATTAATTAATACATTGCCACCTCTTGTTTTGTGTCGTCTGTGTTTCTGTGTTTCCGGCATTTCACATTGGAACAGCTCATTCACCTTCCTTGTCTTCTCTCCGCCCTCCCTCCTAGGTAGGTTAAAGAGCTGCACCTGAGCCAGCCACTGATTGATGCAGCACCATAGTCAAATAGTGGAGTGGAGTAGGGGAACAGCAAACAGCCATTAAAGCAGCCAGCCCGCCCGCCCGCCCGTCACAATGGACCTACCTGTGTACACTAGATGGATGTGATGGAATGTACTGTGGTCCCTACATTTCAAGAAGAAGTAAGAATTGCAGTTGCAACAAACCCTTGCTTGCCTACAAAGAGAGCAGCAATTTGGATTTGTTACTATGTTACCTGGAAGAATAACAAACTGTGCAAGGATGGAGGTTGTAGGAGCAAGGAGAACAAGTTGTCTGTAAAGTTGGTGGATGCCTATTTTCCATTTTGCAGTCCCTTGTCTCCCTCTTGTGGCCTCCTGGAGGCAACTAGCTGTGCAAAAAAAAGACAGCCTGGGGGCCGGCTGTTGCAGTGTTGCCCTCTCAGGCAACACTGAGTGACTGACTGAGCCGCACCGTCTTATATAAAGTTCAGACGGAACTTTGCACGTGTCATAGTGGAGACCTCAGGAGCCAGAGCCAGCTTTGTGACATTATAATGGGGCCTCAGAGATAAAAGCCTGGGCCCAGGCAGTGTTGGTCAGTGCTGCTCAGCAGGCAGCACTGGACTGGATTAAAGCTGATACAAGGTGTGAAAGGAGAAGGGGTGGCAGTGGGCATGCACTTACTGCTGCTGCTTCTGCTGCTGCTGCCAGTGTTTGCACGGCAGGAGGGCATTTGGGCGTTGCCAGGAAGGCGTTTTTATGTCGATTCCTCCTCTTTCAGCACTGCATTGTGGTGCAAGCAAAAGAAGCAAATCCTGTCTTGCTTCCTCTCCGGCCTTTATTCACCTCCCGCTTAGTAGCTGTGAGTGTGTGTGAGCCTGCAGGGCCCCATGGAATTGCCTAGGAGTAGGCTGAATCGCTGCAAGGGGTGAACAGCAGTATTGGGCAGGCTCGGTCAACGCGCGGCCCGTTCGGGTTATCGCTTCTCGGCCTTTTGGCTAAGATCAAGTGTAGTATCTGTTCTTATCAGTTTAATATCTGATACGTCCCCTATCTGGGGACCATATATTAAATGGATTTTTAGAACAGGGAGATGGAAATAGAGCTTGCTCTGTCCACTCCACGCATTGACCTGGTATTGCAGTATTTCCAGGACCGGTGCACCCTTTCCTTATGTGTTTACTAAAATCAGATTCCAAAAGTGCTTTTTGTGTTTGCCATTGTTTTTGTCTTTCGGATGGGATCTCCCCTTTTAATCCCATTATTTCAACACCTGTTGGACAATGCATTTGTACAGTCATGTGTGATAATGAGCTAATTTATTAAATGCAATTAATTAATACATTGCCACCTCTTGTTTTGTGTCATCTGTGTTTCTGTGTTTCCGGCATTTCACATTGGAACAGCTCATTCACCTTCCTTGTCTTCTCTCCGCCCTCCCTCCTAGGTAGGTTAAAGAGCTGCACCTGAGCCAGCCACTGATTGATGCAGCACCATAGTCAAATAGTGGAGTGGAGTAGGGGAACAGCAAACAGCCATTAAAGCAGCCAGCCCGCCCGCCCGCCCGTCACAATGGACCTACCTGTGTACACTAGATGGATGTGATGGAATGTACTGTGGTCCCTACATTTCAAGAAGAAGTAAGAATTGCAGTTGCAACAAACCCTTGCTTGCCTACAAAGAGAGCAGCAATTTGGATTTGTTACTATGTTACCTGGAAGAATAACAAACTGTGCAAGGATGGAGGTTGTAGCAGCAAGGAGAACAAGTTGTCTGTAAAGTTGGTGGATGCCTATTTTCCATTTTGCAGTCCCTTGTCTCCCTCTTGTGGCCTCCTGGAGGCAACTAGCTGTGCAAAAAAAAGACAGCCTGGGGGCCGGCTGTTGCAGTGTTGCCCTCTCAGGCAACACTGAGTGACTGACTGAGCCGCACCGTCTTATATAAAGTTCAGACGGAACTTTGCACGTGTCATAGTGGAGACCTCAGGAGCCAGAGCCAGCTTTCTGACATCATAATGGGGCCTCAGAGATAAAAGCCTGGGCCCAGGCAGTGTTGGTCAGTGCTGCTCAGCAGGCAGCACTGGACTGGATTAAAGCTGATACAAGGTGTGAAAGGAGAAGGGGTGGCAGTGGGCATGCACTTACTGCTGCTGCTGCTGCTGCTGCTGCTGCTGCTGCTGCCAGTGTTTGCACGGCAGGAGGGCATTTGGGCGTTGCCAGGAATGCGTTTTTATGTCGATTCCTCCTCTTTCAGAACTGCATTGTGGTGCAAGCAAAAGAAGCAAAACGCGCGGCACGTTCGGGTTATCGCTTCTCGGCCTTTTGGCTAAGATCAAGTGTAGTATCTGTTCTTATCAGTTTAATATCTGATACGTCCCCTATCTGGGGACCATATATTAAATGGATTTTTAGAACAGGGAGATGGAAATAGAGCTTGCTCTGTCCACTCCACGCATTGACCTGGTATTGCAGTATTTCCAGGACCGGTGCACCCTTTCCTTATGTGTTTACTAAAATCAGATTCCAAAAGTGCTTTTTGTGTTTGCCATTGTTTTTGTCTTTCGGATGGGATCTCCCCTTTTAATCCCATTATTTCAACACCTGTTGGACAATGCATTTGTACAGTCATGTGTGATAATGAGCTAATTTATTAAATGCAATTAATTAATACATTGCCACCTCTTGTTTTGTGTCGTCTGTGTTTCTGTGTTTCCGGCATTTCACATTGGAACAGCTCATTCACCTTCCTTGTCTTCTCTCCGCCCTCCCTCCTAGGTAGGTTAAAGAGCTGCACCTGAGCCAGCCACTGATTGATGCAGCACCATAGTCAAATAGTGGAGTGGAGTAGGGGAACAGCAAACAGCCATTAAAGCAGCCAGCCCGCCCGCCCGCCCGCCCGTCACAATGGACCTACCTGTGTACACTAGATGGATGTGATGGAATGTACTGTGGTCCCTACATTTCAAGAAGAAGTAAGAATTGCAGTTGCAACAAACCCTTGCTTGCCTACAAAGAGAGCAGCAATTTGGATTTGTTACTATGTTACCTGGAAGAATAACAAACTGTGCAAGGATGGAGGTTGTAGGAGCAAGGAGAACAAGTTGTCTGTAAAGTTGGTGGATGCCTATTTTCCATTTTGCAGTCCCTTGTCTCCCTCTTGTGGCCTCCTGGAGGCAACTAGCTGTGCAAAAAAAAGACAGCCTGGGGGCCGGCTGTTGCAGTGTTGCCCTCTCAGGCAACACTGAGTGACTGACTGAGCCGCACCGTCTTATATAAAGTTCAGACGGAACTTTGCACGTGTCATAGTGGAGACCTCAGGAGCCAGAGCCAGCTTTCTGACATCATAATGGGGCCTCAGAGATAAAAGCCTGGGCCCAGGCAGTGTTGGTCAGTGCTGCTCAGCAGGCAGCACTGGACTGGATTAAAGCTGATACAAGGTGTGAAAGGAGAAGGGGTGGCAGTGGGCATGCACTTACTGCTGCTGCTGCTGCTGCCAGTGTTTGCACGGCAGGAGGGCATTTGGGCGTTGCCAGGAAGGCGTTTTTATGTCGATTCCTCCTCTTTCAGCACTGCATTGTGGTGCAAGCAAAAGAAGCAAAACGCGCGGCACGTTCGGGTTATCGCTTCTCGGCCTTTTGGCTAAGATCAAGTGTAGTATCTGTTCTTATCAGTTTAATATCTGATACGTCCCCTATCTGGGGACCATATATTAAATGGATTTTTAGAACAGGGAGATGGAAATAGAGCTTGCTCTGTCCACTCCACGCATTGACCTGGTATTGCAGTATTTCCAGGACCGGTGCACCCTTTCCTTATGTGTTTACTAAAATCAGATTCCAAAAGTGCTTTTTGTGTTTGCCATTGTTTTTGTCTTTCGGATGGGATCTCCCCTTTTAATCCCATTATTTCAACACCTGTTGGACAATGCATTTGTACAGTCATGTGTGATAATGAGCTAATTTATTAAATGCAATTAATTAATACATTGCCACCTCTTGTTTTGTGTCGTCTGTGTTTCTGTGTTTCCGGCATTTCACATTGGAACAGCTCATTCACCTTCCTTGTCTTCTCTCCGCCCTCCCTCCTAGGTAGGTTAAAGAGCTGCACCTGAGCCAGCCACTGATTGATGCAGCACCATAGTCAAATAGTGGAGTGGAGTAGGGGAACAGCAAACAGCCATTAAAGCAGCCAGCCCGCCCGCCCGTCACAATGGACCTACCTGTGTACACTAGATGGATGTGATGGAATGTACTGTGGTCCCTACATTTCAAGAAGAAGTAAGAATTGCAGTTGCAACAAACCCTTGCTTGCCTACAAAGAGAGCAGCAATTTGGATTTGTTACTATGTTACCTGGAAGAATAACAAACTGTGCAAGGATGGAGGTTGTAGGAGCAAGGAGAACAAGTTGTCTGTAAAGTTGGTGGATGCCTATTTTCCATTTTGCAGTCCCTTGTCTCCCTCTTGTGGCCTCCTGGAGGCAACTAGCTGTGCAAAAAAAAGACAGCCTGGGGGCCGGCTGTTGCAGTGTTGCCCTCTCAGGCAACACTGAGTGACTGACTGAGCCGCACCGTCTTATATAAAGTTCAGACGGAACTTTGCACGTGTCATAGTGGAGACCTCAGGAGCCAGAGCCAGCTTTCTGACATCATAATGGGGCCTCAGAGATAAAAGCCTGGGCCCAGGCAGTGTTGGTCAGTGCTGCTCAGCAGGCAGCACTGGACTGGATTAAAGCTGATACAAGGTGTGAAAGGAGAAGGGGTGGCAGTGGGCATGCACTTACTGCTGCTGCTGCTGCTGCCAGTGTTTGCACGGCAGGAGGGCATTTGGGCGTTGCCAGGAAGGCGTTTTTATGTCGATTCCTCCTCTTTCAGCACTGCATTGTGGTGCAAGCAAAAGAAGCAAAACGCGCGGCACGTTCGGGTTATCGCTTCTCGGCCTTTTGGCTAAGATCAAGTGTAGTATCTGTTCTTATCAGTTTAATATCTGATACGTCCCCTATCTGGGGACCATATATTAAATGGATTTTTAGAACAGGGAGATGGAAATAGAGCTTGCTCTGTCCACTCCATGCATTGACCTGGTATTGCAGTATTTCCAGGACCGGTGCACCCTTTCCTTATGTGTTTACTAAAATCAGATTCCAAAAGTGCTTTTTGTGTTTGCCATTGTTTTTGTCTTTTGGATGGGATCTCCCCTTTTAATCCCATTATTTCAACACCTGTTGGACAATGCATTTGTACAGTCATGTGTGATAATGAGCTAATTTATTAAATGCAATTAATTAATACATTGCCACCTCTTGTTTTGTGTCGTCTGTGTTTCTGTGTTTCCGGCATTTCACATTGGAACAGCTCATTCACCTTCCTTGTCTTCTCTCCGCCCTCCCTCCTAGGTAGGTTAAAGAGCTGCACCTGAGCCAGCCACTGATTGATGCAGCACCATAGTCAAATAGTGGAGTGGAGTAGGGGAACAGCAAACAGCCATTAAAGCAGCCAGCCCGCCCGCCCGCCCGCCCGTCACAATGGACCTACCTGTGTACACTAGATGGATGTGATGGAATGTACTGTGGTCCCTACATTTCAAGAAGAAGTAAGAATTGCAGTTGCAACAAACCCTTGCTTGCCTACAAAGAGAGCAGCAATTTGGATTTGTTACTATGTTACCTGGAAGAATAACAAACTGTGCAAGGATGGAGGTTGTAGGAGCAAGGAGAACAAGTTGTCTGTAAAGTTGGTGGATGCCTATTTTCCATTTTGCAGTCCCTTGTCTCCCTCTTGTGGCCTCCTGGAGGCAACTAGCTGTGCAAAAAAAAGACAGCCTGGGGGCCGGCTGTTGCAGTGTTGCCCTCTCAGGCAACACTGAGTGACTGACTGAGCCGCACCGTCTTATATAAAGTTCAGACGGAACTTTGCACGTGTCATAGTGGAGACCTCAGGAGCCAGAGCCAGCTTTCTGACATCATAATGGGGCCTGAGGAAGACACTAGTTCAGTGTTGAAACGCGTAGCCACCTATTGTTCAATAAATAATTATTATTATTATATATCTTCTATCTTTCATTGACTTTCCACCACAACCACGCAGCAGCGCCCTATAGGATCCTCCTTTTTTTTCCTTCATATGCTTCAATTAGCGGTGACCATTCGTTTTCACCGGTTTTGGATCCTGGCAGCAGCACAGTGGAGTTATTTATTGCCTTTACCAACTACTACGTGGTGAGCACATTAACTACGTTTTACATTTATTTTTAGTCTGATTGACCTGCACTATGTGGCGCCGTGCCTTTTGCTTCTTTATTTTCTTGTGGCCTCCTGGAGGCAACTAGCTGTGCAAAAAAAAGACAGCCTGGGGGCCGGCTGTTGCAGTGTTGCCCTCTCAGGCAACACTGAGTGACTGACTGAGCCGCACCGTCTTATATAAAGTTCAGACGGAACTTTGCACGTGTCATAGTGGAGACCTCAGGAGCCAGAGCCAGCTTTCTGACATCATAATGGGGCCTCAGAGATAAAAGCCTGGGCCCAGGCAGTGTTGGTCAGTGCTGCTCAGCAGGCAGCACTGGACTGGATTAAAGCTGATACAAGGTGTGAAAGGAGAAGGGGTGGCAGTGGGCATGCACTTACTGCTGCTGCTGCTGCTGCTGCTGCCAGTGTTTGCACGGCAGGAGGGCATTTGGGCGTTGCTTCCTCTCCGGCCTTTATTCACCTCCCGCGTAGCTGTGAGTGTGTGTGAGCCTGCAGGGCCCCATGGAATTGCCTAGGAGTAGGCTGAATCGCTGCAAGGGGTGAACAGCAGTATTGGGCAGGCTCGGTCAACGCGCGGCACGTTCGGGTTATCGCTTCTCAGCCTTTTGGCTAAGATCAAGTGTAGTATCTGTTCTTATCAGTTTAATATCTGATACGTCCCCTATCTGGGGACCATATATTAAATGGATTTTTAGAACAGGGAGATGGAAATAGAGCTTGCTCTGTCCACTCCACGCATTGACCTGGTATTGCAGTATTTCCAGGACCGGTGCACCCTTTCCTTATGTGTTTACTAAAATCAGATTCCAAAAGTGCTTTTTGTGTTTGCCATTGTTTTTGTCTTTCGGATGGGATCTCCCCTTTTAATCCCATTATTTCAACACCTGTTGGACAATGCATTTGTACAGTCATGTGTGATAATGAGCTAATTTATTAAATGCAATTAATTAATACATTGCCACCTCTTGTTTTGTGTCGTCTGTGTTTCTGTGTTTCCGGCATTTCACATTGGAACAGCTCATTCACCTTCCTTGTCTTCTCTGCGCCCTCCCTCCTAGGTAGGTTAAAGAGCTGCACCTGAGCCAGCCACTGATTGATGCAGCACCATAGTCAAATAGTGGAGTGGAGTAGGGGAACAGCAAACAGCCATTAAAGCAGCCAGCCCGCCCGCTTGCCCGCCCGTCACAATGGACCTACCTGTGTACACTAGATGGATGTGATGGAATGTACTGTGGTCCCTACATTTCAAGAAGAAGTAAGAATTGCAGTTGCAACAAACCCTTGCTTGCCTACAAAGAGAGCAGCAATTTGGATTTGTTACTATGTTACCTGGAAGAATAACAAACTGTGCAAGGATGGAGGTTGTAGGAGCAAGGAGAACAAGTTGTCTGTAAAGTTGGTGGATGCCTATTTTCCATTTTGCAGTCCCTTGTCTCCCTCTTGTGGCCTCCTGGAGGCAACTAGCTGTGCAAAAAAAAGACAGCCTGGGGGCCGGCTGTTGCAGTGTTGCCCTCTCAGGCAACACTGAGTGACTGACTGAGCCGCACCGTCTTATATAAAGTTCAGACGGAACTTTGCACGTGTCATAGTGGAGACCTCAGGAGCCAGAGCCAGCTTTCTGACATCATAATGGGGCCTCAGAGATAAAAGCCTGGGCCCAGGCAGTGTTGGTCAGTGCTGCTCAGCAGGCAGCACTGGACTGGATTAAAGCTGATACAAGGTGTGAAAGGAGAAGGGGTGGCAGTGGGCATGCACTTACTGCTGCTGCTGCTGCTGCTGCTGCCAGTGTTTGCACGGCAGGAGGGCATTTGGGCGTTGCCAGGAAGGCGTTTTTATGTCGATTCCTCCTCTTTCAGCACTGCATTGTGGTGCAAGCAAAAGAAGCAAAACGCGCGACACGTTCGGGTTATCGCTTCTCGGCCTTTTGGCTAAGATCAAGTGTAGTATCTGTTCTTATCAGTTTAATATCTGATACGTCCCCTATCTGGGGACCATATATTAAATGGATTTTTAGAACAGGGAGATGGAAATAGAGCTTGCTCTGTCCACTCCACGCATTGACCTGGTATTGCAGTATTTCCAGGACCGATGCACCCTTTCCTTATGTGTTTACTAAAATCAGATTCCAAAAGTGCTTTTTGTGTTTGCCATTGTTTTTGTCTTTCGGATGGGATCTCCCCTTTTAATCCCATTATTTCAACACCTGTTGGACAATGCATTTGTACAGTCATGTGTGATAATGAGCTAATTTATTAAATGCAATTAATTAATACATTGCCACCTCTTGTTTTGTGTCGTCTGTGTTTCTGTGTTTCCGGCATTTCACATTGGAACAGCTCATTCACCTTCCTTGTCTTCTCTCCGCCCTCCCTCCTAGGTAGGTTAAGGAGCTGCACCTGAGCCAGCCACTGATTGATGCAGCACCATAGTCAAATAGTGGAGTGAAGTAGGGGAACAGCAAACAGCCATTAAAGCAGCCAGCCCGCCCGCCCGCCCGTCACAATGGACCTACCTGTGTACACTAGATGGATGTGATGGAATGTACTGTGGTCCCTACATTTCAAGAAGAAGTAAGAATTGCAGTTGCAACAAACCCTTGCTTGCCTACAAAGAGAGCAGCAATTTGGATTTGTTACTATGTTACCTGGAAGAATAACAAACTGTGCAAGGATGGAGGTTGTAGGAGCAAGGAGAACAAGTTGTCTGTAAAGTTGGTGGATGCCTATTTTCCATTTTGCAGTCCCTTGTCTCCCTCTTGTGGCCTCCTGGAGGCAACTAGCTGTGCAAAAAAAAGACAGCCTGGGGGCCGGCTGTTGCAGTGTTGCCCTCTCAGGCAACACTGAGTGACTGACTGAGCCGCACCGTCTTATATAAAGTTCAGACGGAACTTTGCACGTGTCATAGTGGAGACCTCAGGAGCCAGAGCCAGCTTTCTGACATCATAATGGGGCCTCAGAGATAAAAGCCTGGGCCCAGGCAGTGTTGGTCAGTGCTGCTCAGCAGGCAGCACTGGACTGGATTAAAGCTGATACAAGGTGTGAAAGGAGAAGGGGTGGCAGTGGGCATGCACTTACTGCTGCTGCTGCTGCTGCCAGTGTTTGCACGGCAGGAGGGCATTTGGGCGTTGCCAGGAAGGCGTTTTTATGTCGATTCCTCCTCTTTCAGCACTGCATTGTGGTGCAAGCAAAAGAAGCAAAACGCGCGACACGTTCGGGTTATCGCTTCTCGGCCTTTTGGCTAAGATCAAGTGTAGTATCTGTTCTTAGGAAATAGAGCTTGCTCTGTCCACTCCACGCATTGACCTGGTATTGCAGTATTTCCAGGACCGGTGCACCCTTTCCTTATGTGTTTACTAAAATCAGATTCCAAAAGTGCTTTTTGTGTTTGCCATTGTTTTTGTCTTTCGGATGGGATCTCCCCTTTTAATCCCATTATTTCAACACCTGTTGGACAATGCATTTGTACAGTCATGTGTGATAATGAGCTAATTTATTAAATGCTATTAATTAATACATTGCCACCTCTTGTTTTGTGTCGTCTGTGTTTCTGTGTTTCCGGCATTTCACATTGGAACAGCTCATTCACCTTCCTTGTCTTCTCTCCGCCCTCCCTCCTAGGTAGGTTAAAGAGCTGCACCTGAGCCAGCCACTGATTGATGCAGCACCATAGTCAAATAGTGGAGTGGAGTAGGGGAACAGCAAACAGCCATTAAAGCAGCCAGCCCGCCCGCCCGCCCGCCCGTCACAATGGACCTACCTGTGTACACTAGATGGATGTGATGGAATGTACTGTGGTCCCTACATTTCAAGAAGAAGTAAGAATTGCAGTTGCAACAAACCCTTGCTTGCCTACAAAGAGAGCAGCAATTTGGATTTGTTACTATGTTACGTGGAAGAATAACAAACTGTGCAAGGATGGAGGTTGTAGGAGCAAGGAGAACAAGTTGTCTGTAAAGTTGGTGGATGCCTATTTTCCATTTTGCAGTCCCTTGTCTCCCTCTTGTGGCCTCCTGGAGGCAACTAGCTGTGCAAAAAAAAGACAGCCTGGGGGCCGGCTGTTGCAGTGTTGCCCTCTCAGGCAACACTGAGTGACTGACTGAGCCGCACCGTCTTATATAAAGTTCAGACGGAACTTTGCACGTGTCATAGTGGAGACCTCAGGAGCCAGAGCCAGCTTTCTGACATCATAATGGGGCCTCAGAGATAAAAGCCTGGGCCCAGGCAGTGTTGGTCAGTGCTGCTCAGCAGGCAGCACTGGACTGGATTAAAGCTGATACAAGGTGTGAAAGGAGAAGGGGTGGCAGTGGGCATGCACTTACTGCTGCTGCTGCTGCTGCCAGTGTTTGCACGGCAGGAGGGCATTTGGGCGTTGCCAGGAAGGCGTTTTTATGTCGATTCCTCCTCTTTCAGCACTGCATTGTGGTGCAAGCAAAAGAAGCAAATCCTGTCTTGCTTCCTCTCCGGCCTTTATTCACCTCCCGCTTAGTAGCTGTGAGTGTGTGTGAGCCTGCAGGGCCCCATGGAATTGCCTAGGAGTAGGCTGAATCGCTGCAAGGGGTGAACAGCAGTATTGGGCAGGCTCGGTCAACGCGCGGCCCGTTCGGGTTATCGCTTCTCGGCCTTTTGGCTAAGATCAAGTGTAGTATCTGTTCTTATCAGTTTAATATCTGATACGTCCCCTATCTGGGGACCATATATTAAATGGATTTTTAGAACAGGGAGATGGAAATAGAGCTTGCTCTGTCCACTCCACGCATTGACCTGGTATTGCAGTATTTCCAGGACCGGTGCACCCTTTCCTTATGTGTTTACTAAAATCAGATTCCAAAAGTGCTTTTTGTGTTTGCCATTCTTTTTGTCTTTCGGATGGGATCTCCCCTTTTAATCCCATTATTTCAACACCTGTTGGACAATGCATTTGTACAGTCATGTGTGATAATGAGCTAATTTATTAAATGCAATTAATTAATACATTGCCACCTCTTGTTTTGTGTCGTCTGTGTTTCTGTGTTTCCGGCATTTCACATTGGAACAGCTCATTCACCTTCCTTGTCTTCTCTCCGCCCTCCCTCCTAGGTAGGTTAAAGAGCTGCACCTGAGCCAGCCACTGATTGATGCAGCACCATAGTCAAATAGTGGAGTGGAGTAGGGGAACAGGAAACAGCCATTAAAGCAGCCAGCCCGCCCGCCCGCCCGTCACAATGGACCTACCTGTGTACACTAGATGGATGTGATGGAATGTACTGTGGTCCCTACATTTCAAGAAGAAGTAAGAATTGCAGTTGCAACAAACCCTTGCTTGCCTACAAAGAGAGCAGCAATTTGGATTTGTTACTATGTTACCTGGAAGAATAACAAACTGTGCAAGGATGGAGGTTGTAGGAGCAAGGAGAACAAGTTGTCTGTAAAGTTGGTGGATGCCTATTTTCCATTTTGCAGTCCCTTGTCTCCCTCTTGTGGCCTCCTGGAGGCAACTAGCTGTGCAAAAAAAAGACAGCCTGGGGGCCGGCTGTTGCAGTGTTGCCCTCTCAGGCAACACTGAGTGACTGACTGAGCCGCACCGTCTTATATAAAGTTCAGACGGAACTTTGCACGTGTCATAGTGGAGACCTCAGGAGCCAGAGCCAGCTTTCTGACATCATAATGGGGCCTCAGAGATAAAAGCCTGGGCCCAGGCAGTGTTGGTCAGTGCTGCTCAGCAGGCAGCACTGGACTGGATTAAAGCTGATACAAGGTGTGAAAGGAGAAGGGGTGGCAGTGGGCATGCACTTACTGCTGCTGCTGCTGCTGCTGCTGCCAGTGTTTGCACGGCAGGAGGGCATTTGGGCGTTGCCAGGAAGGCGTTTTTATGTCGATTCCTCCTCTTTCAGCACTGCATTGTGGTGCAAGCAAAAGAAGCAAATCCTGTCTTGCTTCCTCTCCGGCCTTTATTCACCTCTCGCGTAGCTGTGAGTGTGTGTGAGCCTGCAGGGCCCCATGGAATTGCCTAGGAGTAGGCTGAATCGCTGTAAGGGGTGAACAGCAGTATTGGGCAGGCTCGGTCAGCGCGCGGCCCGTTCGGGTTATCGCTTCTCGGCCTTTTGGCTAAGATCAAGTGTAGTATCTGTCCTTATCAGTTTAATATCTGATACGTCCCCTATCTGGGGACCATATATTAAATGGATTTTTAGAACAGGGAGATGGAAATAGAGCTTGCTCTGTCCACTCCACGCATTGACCTGGTATTGCAGTATTTCCAGGACCGGTGCACCCTTTCCTTATGTGTTTACTAAAATCAGATTCCAAAAGTGCTTTTTGTGTTTGCCATTGTTTTTGTCTTTCGGATGGGATCTCCCCTTTTAATCCCATTATTTCAACACCTGTTGGACAATGCATTTGTACAGTCATGTGTGATAATGAGCTAATTTATTAAATGCAATTAATTAATACATTGCCACCTCTTGTTTTGTGTCGTCTGTGTTTCTGTGTTTCCGGCATTTCACATTGGAACAGCTCATTCACCTTCCTTGTCTTCTCTCCGCCCTCCCTCCTAGGTAGGTTAAGGAGCTGCACCTGAGCCAGCCACTGATTGATGCAGCACCATAGTCAAATAGTGGAGTGAAGTAGGGGAACAGCAAACAGCCATTAAAGCAGCCAGCCCGCCCGCCCGCCCGTCACAATGGACCTACCTGTGTACACTAGATGGATGTGATGGAATGTACTGTGGTCCCTACATTTCAAGAAGAAGTAAGAATTGCAGTTGCAACAAACCCTTGCTTGCCTACAAAGAGAGCAGCAATTTGGATTTGTTACTATGTTACCTGGAAGAATAACAAACTGTGCAAGGATGGAGGTTGTAGGAGCAAGGAGAACAAGTTGTCTGTAAAGTTGGTGGATGCCTATTTTCCATTTTGCAGTCCCTTGTCTCCCTCTTGTGGCCTCCTGGAGGCAACTAGCTGTGCAAAAAAAAGACAGCCTGGGGGCCGGCTGTTGCAGTGTTGCCCTCTCAGGCAACACTGAGTGACTGACTGAGCCGCACCGTCTTATATAAAGTTCAGACGGAACTTTGCACGTGTCATAGTGGAGACCTCAGGAGCCAGAGCCAGCTTTCTGACATCATAATGGGGCCTCAGAGATAAAAGCCTGGGCCCAGGCAGTGTTGGTCAGTGCTGCTCAGCAGGCAGCACTGGACTGGATTAACCCCTTCCCGCTCCTTGACGTACTATTACGTCATGGCAGCTGTATCGTTCGCGCTCCATGCCGTAATAGTACGTCTCGGGAGTAACGGCCGTTTCGGCCGTCCTCCCGACACATACAGGAGCTGTGACAGCTGCTGTCTCGTACAGCAGCTGTCACAGCTCCTACAGCGGGGACCGATCGCTGTGTCCCCGCTGATTAACCCCTTAAAAGCCGCGTTCTATAGAGATCGCGGCTTTTTAGGGGTTAATCCGCCATCGCCGGCCTGCTACGCGATAGCGGCCGGCGATGGTGACTATGGCAACCGGACACCAAACAATGGCGTCCGGCTATGCCATAGACGGAAGCCTAGTGGGTCCTGACAACGTCAGGACCCACTATGCTTGCTGTCAGTGAGTAGCTGACAGTTCTAATACACTGCACTACGCATGTAGTGCAGTGTATTAGAATAGCGATCAGGGCCTCCTGCCCTCATGTCCCCTAGTGGGACAAAGTAATAAAGTAAAAAAAAAGTTAAAAAAAGATGTGTAAAAATAAGAAAATAAAAGTTTTAAAAGTAATAAAAGTAAAAGTCCCACTTTTTCCCTTATCAGGCCTTTATTATTAATAAAAATATATAAACAAACAAATAAACTATACATAATTGGTATCGCCGCGTCCGTAACGGCCTGAACTACAAAATTATTTTGTTATTTATCCCGCACGGTGAACGCCGTAAAAAAAAATATTAATAAACCGTACCACAATCACAATTGTTTGGTCACTTCACCTCCCAAAAAATGGAATAAAAAGAGATCAAAAAGTCGCATGTACCTAAAAATGGTACTGATGGAAAATACAGTTCGTTACGCAAAAAATAAGTCCTCGCACGGCTTTATTGATTGAAAAATAAAAACGTTCTGGCTCTTAGAATAAGGTAACACAAAAAGTGAATGATTGTTTACAAAACGTATTTTATTGTGCAAACGCCATAAGACATAAAAAAAAACTATAAACATCTGGTATCGCCGTGATCGTATCGCCCCGCAGAATAAAGTTAATATATCATTTATAGCGCACGGTGAACGCTGTAAAAAAAAAAGTATACAAAAACAATAGTAGAATTGCTGTTTATTAGTCACCACGCCACCTAAAAATGGAATAAAAACTGATCAAAAAGCCGCATGCACCCCATGAAAACTACAATGGATTCCTCAAGGGGTCTAGTTTCCAAATTGGGGTCACTTTTGGGGGGTTTCCAATGTTTTGGCACCACAAGACCTCTTCAAACCGGACATGGTGCCTAATAAAAAAGAGGGCTCAAAATCCGCTAGGTGCTCCTTTGCTTCGGAGGCCGGTGCTTCAGTCCATTACCGCCCGAGGGCAACATGTGGGATATTTCTCTAAACTGCAGAATCTGGGCAATAAGTATTGAGTTGCGTTTCTCTGATAAATCCTTTTGTGTTATAAAAAAAATGGTATAAAAAGAGTAAATTTCACCTCTACTATGCTCTAAATTTCTGTGAAACACCTAAAGGGTTCATAAACTTTCTAAATGCTGTTGTGAATACTTTGAGGGGTCTAGTTTCTAAAATGGGGTGTTTGATAGGGGTTTCTAATATATGGTCCCCTCAAAGCAACTTCAGAAACGAACTGGAACCTAAAAAAATAAATAAATGAGGCAATACTTCGCTTCTTACATTATACTGATAATGAGCCGTGCCCACTCCGAGATGACCCCAGTTTTGACCGTTTGTATAAACGGAGACCCCTATTAGACCGTTCCAGTGCCCGGTTTTCCCAAGCATACACCCCCGAGAAGTGTTTTTCTATTGATGAGTCCCTGGTACATTTTAAAGGGAGGGTTCAATTCCGCCAGTACCTGCCAGGTAAGAGGGCAAGGTATGGCGTGAAGATGTATAAGCTGTGCGAGAGTGCATCAGGGTATACCTACAGGTTTAGGATATATGAAGGAAAGGCCACCCCCAAACCAGACTGCATCCTGGACTACAATAGGTACATGGGAGGGATGGACTTGTCAAATCAAGTCCTGAAGCCCTACAGCGCCATGCGGTGTAGTATAAGAAGCTGGCCGGGCACATCATACAGATGGCTTTGTACAATGCGTATGTGCTACGTCGATGTGCAGGCCAGAGGGGAACTTTCCTGGAATTTCAAGATCTAATCTTTAGGGACCAGGAAGGGGGGGCGCATCGTACCAGGGCAACACTTTCCAGGAGAAGGTCCCCAAACCGGTGGAAAGGGAAAGAGTCAAAAGAGGTGCAGAGTCTGCTATAAGAGGGGGATAAGGAAGAACACAATATACCAATGTGACACGTGTCCCGAAAAACCAGGGCTCTGTATAAAAGATTGTTTTAAAATGTATCATACATCCCTTGATTTTTCAATTTACCCTGATGCACTCCGCACAGCTTACCCCCCTCATCTTTCCCTTCTGAGCCCTGCCGTATGCCCAGGCAGCTGATAACAGCCACATGTAGGGTATTGTCGTACCCAGGAGAACCCACATTACAATTTAAGGGGTGTATATCTCCGGTGGCGCATGCTGGGCACACTATATTGGACACTGAAATGGCATATACATATATAAAATTGCAAATCTCACACTGCACCATCTGCTGCGCATTATCTTTTACACAGTACCTGTGGGGTCAAAATGCTCACTACACCTCTAGATGAATGTCTTAAGGGGTGTAGTTTTTAAAATGGGGTCACTTCTCGGGGGTTTCAACTGTACTGGTACCTCAGGGGCTTCTGCACACATGACTTAGCACCAGAAAAGCTCCAGTAGGCCAAATGGTGGTCCTTTCCTTCTGAGCCCTCCCATGGGCCCAAAGGGCAGTTTATCACCACAAATGGGGTATTGCCGCACTAAGGACAAATTGGGCAACAAAATGGGGTATGTTGTTCCTTGTGAAAATAAGAAATTTTGATCAAAAATGACATCTTATTGGAAAAAATATCATTTTTTTTCATTTCACAGCCCAATTCAAATAGGTGCTGTGAAAAAACTGTGCGGTCAAAATGATAACAAAAACCATAAATGAATTCCTTGAGGGGTGTAGTTTCCAAAATGGGGTCACTTCTGGTGGGTTTCCATTGCTTTGATACCTCTGGGGCTCTGCAAATGCAACATGGCACCCGAAAACCAATCCAGCAAAATCTGGACTCCAACAAACACATAGCGCTCCTTTCCGTCTGAGCCCTCCCATGGGCCCAAACGGCAGTTTATCACCACAAATGGGGTATTGCCGCACTAAGGACAAATTGGGCAACAAAATGGGGTATGTTGTTCCCTGTGAAAATAAGAAATTTTGATCAAAAATGACATCTTATTGGAAAAAATATAATTTTTTTCATTTCACAGCCCAATTCAAATAGGTGCTGTGAAAAACCTGTGCGGTCAAAATGATAACAAAAACCATAAATGAATTCCTTGAGGGGTGTAGTTTCCAAAATGGGGTCACTTCTGGTGGGTTTCCATTGCTTTGATACCTCTGGGGCTCTGCAAATGCGACATGGCACCCGAAAACCAATCCAGCAAAATCTGGACTCCAACAAACACATAGCGCTCCTTTCCTTCTGAGCCCTCCCATGGGCCCAAACGGCAGTTTATCACCACAAATGGGGTATTGCCGCACTAAGGACAAATTGGGCAACAAAATGGGGTATGTTGTTCCTTGTGAAAATAAGAAATTTTGATCAAAAATGACATTTTATTGGAAAAAATATCATTTTTTTCATTTCACAGCCCAATTCAAATAGGTGCTGTGAAAAAACTGTGCGGTCAAAATGATAACAAAAACCATAAATGAATTCCTTGAGGGGTGTAATTTCCAAAATGGGGTCACTTCTGGTGGGTTTCCATTGTTTTGATACCTCAACACCTCTTCAAACCTGGCATGCTGCCTAAAATATATTCTAATAAAAAAGAGGCCTCAAAATGCACTAGGTGCTTCTTTGCTTCTAGGGCTTGTGTTTTAGTCCACGAGCGCAGTAGGGCCACATGTGGGACATTTCTAAAAACTGCAGAATCTGGACAATACATATTTAGTAGTGTTTCTCTGGTAAAACCTTCTCTGTTACTAAAAAAAAATTGAATAAAATTGAAATTCAGCTGAAAAAATGAAATTTGCAAATTTAATTTCCACTTTGCTTTAATTCCTGTGAAATGCCTGAAGGGTTAAAAAACTTTCTATATGCTGTTTTGAATACTTTGAGGGGTCTAGTTTTTAAAATGGGGTGTTTTATGGGGGTTTCTAATACATAGGCCCCTCAAATCCACTTCAGAACTGAACTGGCACCTTCAAAAAAAGGCTTTTGAAATTTTCTTAAGAATATGAGAAATTGCTGTTTATGTTCTAAGCCTTGTAACGTCCAAGAAAAATAAAAGAATGTTCAAAAAACGATGCCAATCTAAAGTAGACATATGGGAAATGTGAACTAGTAACTATTTTGGGTGGTATAACCGTCTGTTTTTCAAGCAGATGCATTTAAATTCTGAAAAATGCTATTTTTTGTAAATTTTCTCTAAATTTTGCAATTTCTCACAAATAAAGACTGAATATATCGACCAAATTTTACCACAAACATGAAGCCCAAAGTGTCACGAGAAAACAATCTCAGAATCGCATGGATAGGTTTAAGCATTCCGACGTTATTACCACATAAAGTGAAATATGTCAGATTTGAAAAATGGGCTCTGAGCCTTAAGGCCCAAACTAGGCTGCGTCCTTAAGGGGTTAAAGCTGATACAAGGTGTGAAAGGAGAAGGGGTGGCAGTGGGCATGCACTTACTGCTGCTGCTGCTGCTGCTGCCAGTGTTTGCACGGCAGGAGGGCATTTGGGCGTTGCCAGGAAGGCGTTTTTATGTCGATTCCTCCTCTTTCAGCACTGCATTGTGGTGCAAGCAAAAGAAGCAAATCCTGTCTTGCTTCCTCTCCGGCCTTTATTCACCTCCCGCTTAGTAGCTGTGAGTGTGTGTGTGCCTGCAGGGCCCCATGGAATTGCCTAGGAGTAGGCTGAATCGCTGCAAGGGGTGAACAGCAGTATTGGGCAGGCTCGGTCAACGCGCGGTCCGTTCGGGTTATCGCTTCTCGGCCTTTTGGCTAAGATCAAGTGTAGTATCTGTTCTTATCAGTTTAATATCTGATACGTCCCCTATCTGGGGACCATATATTAAATGGATTTTTAGAACAGGGAGATGGAAATAGAGCTTGCTCTGTCCACTCCACGCATTGACCTGGTATTGCAGTATTTCCAGGACCGGTGCACCCTTTCCTTATGTGTTTACTAAAATCAGATTCCAAAAGTGCTTTTTGTGTTTGCCATTGTTTTTGTCTTTCGGATGGGATCTCCCCTTTTAATCCCATTATTTCAACACCTGTTGGACAATGCATTTGTACAGTCATGTGTGATAATGAGCTAATTTATTAAATGCAATTAATTAATACATTGCCACCTCTTGTTTTGTGTCGTCTGTGTTTCTGTGTTTCCGGCATTTCACATTGGAACAGCTCATTCACCTTCCTTGTCTTCTCTCCGCCCTCCCTCCTAGGTAGGTTAAAGAGCTGCACCTGAGCCAGCCACTGATTGATGCAGCACCATAGTCAAATAGTGGAGTGGAGTAGGGGAACAGCAAACAGCCATTAAAGCAGCCAGCCCGCCCGCCCGTCACAATGGACCTACCTGTGTACACTAGATGGATGTGATGGAATGTACTGTGGTCCCTACATTTCAAGAAGAAGTAAGAATTGCAGTTGCAACAAACCCTTGCTTGCCTACAAAGAGAGCAGCAATTTGGATTTGTTACTATGTTACCTGGAAGAATAACAAACTGTGCAAGGATGGAGGTTGTAGGAGCAAGGAGAACAAGTTGTCTGTAAAGTTGGTGGATGCCTATTTTCCATTTTGCAGTCCCTTGTCTCCCTCTTGTGGCCTCCTGGAGGCAACTAGCTGTGCAAAAAAAACACACAGCCTGGGGCCGGCTGTTGCAGTGTTGCCCTCTCAGGCAACACTGAGTGACTGACTGAGCCGCACCGTCTTATATAAAGTTCAGACGGAACTTTGCACGTGTCATAGTGGAGACCTCAGGAGCCAGAGCCAGCTTTCTGACATCATAATGGGGCCTCAGAGATAAAAGCCTGGGCCCAGGCAGTGTTGGTCAGTGCTGCTCAGCAGGCAGCACTGGACTGGATTAAAGCTGATACAAGGTGTGAAAGGAGAAGGGGTGGCAGTGGGCATGCACTTACTGCTGCTGCTGCTGCCAGTGTTTGCACGGCAGGAGGGCATTTGGGCGTTGCCAGGAAGGCGTTTTTATGTCGATTCCTCCTCTTTCAGCACTGCATTGTGGTGCAAGCAAAAGAAGCAAATCCTGTCTTGCTTCCTCTCCGGCCTTTATTCACCTCCCGCTTAGTAGCTGTGAGTGTGTGTGAGCCTGCAGGGCCCCATGGAATTGCCTAGGAGTAGGCTGAATCGCTGCAAGGGGTGAACAGCAGTATTGGGCAGGCTCGGTCAACGCGCGGCCCGTTCGGGTTATCGCTTCTCGGCCTTTTTGCTAAGATCAAGTGTAGTATATGTTCTTATCAGTTTAATATCTGATACGTCCTCTATCTGGGGACCATATATTAAATGGATTTTTAGAACAGGGAGATGGAAATAGAGCTTGCTCTGTCCACTCCACGCATTGACCTGGTATTGCAGTATTTCCAGGACCGGTGCACCCTTTCCTTATGTGTTTACTAAAATCAGATTCCAAAAGTGCTTTTTGTGTTTGCCATTGTTTTTGTCTTTCGGATGGGATCTCCCCTTTTAATCCCATTATTTCAACACCTGTTGGACAATGCATTTGTACAGTCATGTGTGATAATGAGCTAATTTATTAAATGCAATTAATTAATACATTGCCACCTCTTGTTTTGTGTCGTCTGTGTTTCTGTGTTTCCGGCATTTCACATTGGAACAGCTCATTCACCTTCCTTGTCTTCTCTCCGCCCTCCCTCCTAGGTAGGTTAAAGAGCTGCACCTGAGCCAGCCACTGATTGATGCAGCACCATAGTCAAATACTGGAGTGGAGTAGGGGAACAGCAAACAGCCATTAAAGCGGCCAGCCCGCCCGCCCGCCCGCCCGTCACAATGGACCTACCTGTGTACACTAGATGGATGCGATGGAATGTACTGTGGTCCCTACATTTCAAGAAGAAGTAAGAATTGCAGTTGCAACAAACCCTTGCTTGCCTACAAAGAGAGCAGCAATTTGGATTTGTTACTATGTTACCTGGAAGAATAACAAACTGTGCAAGGATGGAGGTTGTAGGAGCAAGGAGAACAAGTTGTCTGTAAAGTTGGTGGATGCCTATTTTCCATTTTGCAGTCCCTTGTCTCCCTCTTGTGGCCTCCTGGAGGCAACTAGCTGTGCAAAAAAAAGACAGCCTGGGGGCCGGCTGTTGCAGTGTTGCCCTCTCAGGCAACACTGAGTGACTGACTGAGCCGCACCATCTTATATAAAGTTCAGACGGAACTTTGCACGTGTCATAGTGGAGACCTCAGGAGCCAGAGCCAGCTTTGTGACATCATAATGGGGCCTCAGAGATAAAAGCCTGGGCCCAGGCAGTGTTGGTCAGTGCTGCTCAGCAGGCAGCACTGGACTGGATTAAAGCTGATACAAGGTGTGAAAGGAGAAGGGGTGGCAGTGGGCATGCACTTACTGCTGCTGCTGCTGCTGCCAGTGTTTGCACGGCAGGAGGGCATTTGGGCGTTGCCAGGAAGGCGTTTTTATGTCGATTCCTCCTCTTTCAGCACTGCATTGTGGTGCAAGCAAAAGAAGCAAATCCAGAAGAGGCTGGACGCAGCTGCAGGCTTGAGGGAAGCCGGCATGACCGTCCTGGTAGGGAAAGGGTTAATGTTAAGAGGTGAGGGAAAGGTGAAGGAGCTGAAGGAGGGACGGGGAGGAGCTAGGGGGGACGGGGGGGCCGTTACTGCGCTTCCCGCTGTTTCTCGGCATTGAGCCGGAAGCAGCGGGAGGAGTAATACACAAGAAGCAAAGCTCCCCGTTGCCCGGCTTTTTAGTATGGCAGAGGCCCTGATTTTAGAGCGGCTGCGTGCCGCTGCTGTGCACCACGGTCCCGGATGGCTGGAGGAGACCGTGGCTGCATTAACGCGGATCCCGGACGCCGTTTCGCCACGTCGGGCACGGCGTTCGGGGTCTGTTGTAAGGGACAGGCTCCCCTCCCCCGGCCCCCCTACGAGCATGGCTATGGCGGCGGGGGGGGAGTCGGCAACAACCGCTCCTGCGCTGGGCAGGCAGAGAGCGGTAGCAGGGGTGACGGCGATGCAGGCTGTGTCGACCCGTCCCTCTCGGCGGTCCCGACCTTCAGAGCGCCTGAGTCCGGAGGTGGTCCCGCGGACACGGCGTCGCAGAGGGAGCCCGATCCCGGACGCTGCAGGCCAGGCAGCTGGGAGGACCGCCCCTTCCCAGGCCCTGCGTCCTGGCAGGAATCCCAGGCCGCGACGGGGTCCGGCGGTAAGCAGGGAGTCGCAGGCCGGGCTCCCTGTCACCCCTCCCCCATCAGATGGAAGATGTCGAGAGCAAGGTACGGCCGCCCCGCATGGTGATGTTCCGGCCAGGGGGCAGGCTTCGTCAGGATCGTCTAGACGGACGACTAGATCTGCAGCGACGTCGAGGCAACAGGTCCGGTCGGAAGTCTGGGTCCCGGCGGTCGGGCGGCAGGTTGCCGGCCCATCGGTCAGCGCGTCCTCATCCCCTTTCCGAAGAGGTCGTTGGGAGGGACAGTCGTCGGCGAGAGAAGAACTGGAGGAAGGTGAACTGGACGTCTATCGTCGAGGTCAGGATGGTCCGGCTGACGGGAACACAGCGCCTGTGCAGCCCGGTGAGTGTATAACTCCATTATTGTCTTATCCAGCGATTTTTATGTCGGGTGTCGGCGGGGGGGCTGCTAGCATAGCATCGGGGGCCGGTAGTGGCGCGGGCGGACGCGACGGAGCGGGTTTGGCAGATTTAGTGGGTTGCTTACGGGAGCTGGTGGGGCGCCTGGATAGGGCCGCGGCGCCGGTAGTAACGGAAGTGTCCCCTGCGGTAGTTTGGGAAGGCCCCAGGGAAGTGGGATCGTTGCAGGCGCGTCCTGTGGTGGCGGTTAGAGAGGCGGTCGCGGTGTCGGTGCAGACTGAGGCACAGAAGGACGGCGATCGAGTGCGCATGGACGATCGTGCTCGGGGGGAGGTGTATGTTTGTTTTGAGGGTCCGTTGGGGGCGCATTTAAAGCAGGAGGTGCGTGATCGGATCTGGAAAGATGAATATGTTGAAATTTTTTCTCTCTTGCCGCTGGCTAAATTCAATTTGGATAAGAGCAAGCGGGATGAGAGTAAAAAGGACGAGGAGGAACGGCGGCGGTATAGGCTTATCCCGCAGACGTTCGTTAATTGGTCGCAGGCGTTCGCCATATTGGCTAGTGTGATAGGGGAAAAGGCGCCGGAAAATTGTTCGGCGTTATTTTGTTATTTTGATGCTATTGGGGAGGCTCATAGGGCGTATGGGGGTCAGGCGTGGCTGCGATATGATGAGCAATTCCGTCAGCGGAAGGCGGTTCGGCCGGCGATTCGGTGGGACCAGAAGGATATTGCTCTCTGGTTACGGGTTACGGCTCCGGTTAGGCAGCCCTTTCCCGGGAGCGGTGGCCAGGGAGGCCAGACTAGTCAGAGTGGACCAAGCGGCGGGGGAAAGGCGGGGTTTTGCTGGCAATTCAATGAAGGCCAGTGCAAGTTCGGGGCCACGTGCAAGTTCAAGCACGTGTGCTCCGAGTGTAATGGGGCATCACACGGGGCGGCAAAATGTCTGCGGAAAAAGAGGTCCGGGAACCAGCACGGGGCTGGTCAAGGGGGTGTCGCCGGTGAGGGTGGAAAGGATGGCCCCTTATCTAAATGAGTATCCGGATAGGGCGGCAGCTAAGTTGCTTTATGAAGGGTTTAGTGTTGGTTTTGTTATTCCTCCGCCTCCTTATGAGGTTCCGGTTACGCGGAGAAATTTAAAATCGGCTTACTTGCATGCGGAAGTCGTGTCGGAAAAGTTGTTAAAAGAAGTTTCGTTGGGGCGCATGTCGGGGCCATTTGTGGAGTCGCCGGTGAAAGATTTAGTTGTGTCCCCTTTGGGTATTGTCCCTAAACGCGAGCCCGGAAAGTTTCGTTTGATTCAACATTTATCGTATCCCAAAGGTTCGTCGGTAAATGACGGGATTGATCACGAGTTGTGTTCCGTAGTTTATACCTCATTCGATAAGGCGGTGGGGTTAGTGCGGGCTGCGGGTCCGGGGGCGCTGCTAGCAAAAACCGACATCGAGGCGGCGTTCAGGTTGTTGCCGGTGCATCCAGAAAGCCAACGGCTGTTGGGTTGTTTTTGGAATGGGGCCTTTTACGTGGATCGGTGCCTTCCGATGGGGTGTTCTCTTTCTTGTGCATACTTCGAGGCGTTTAGTAGCTTCGTGGAGTGGGTAACAAGGGGAGTATCCGGGGTCGATTCGTTGATCCATTACTTAGATGATTTTTTGTGCGTTGGCCCGGGGGGTTCGCCGGTTTGCGGTAACTTGCTTCATGCCCTGCAGAAGGTGGCGAGGGATTTTGGGATCCCTTTGGCGCCGGAAAAAACGGAGGGCCCGGTAGCGACGATTTGTTTCTTGGGAATCGAAATTGACTCGGTGGCAATGGAGTGTCGGCTCCCGGCGGATAAGTTGGGTGCTTTGAGGCTGGAGGTGCGACGGGCTTGTAGAAGGAAGAAAATGTCGCTGAGGGAGCTTCAGTCGCTGCTGGGGAAGTTGAATTTCGCCTGCCGGATTATGCCGATGGGGAGGGTGTTTGGTAGAAGGTTGGCGGCGGCAACGGCGGGAGTGCGGGCGCCGCATCATTTTGTGAGGCTCAAGGAGGAGCACCGAGCTGATCTTCAGGTTTGGGATGACTTCTTGGGCCAGTACAATGGTCGCTCGCTATGGATGGCCCCAGCGCAGGATACGAGTGATCTGAATATTTTCACGGATGCGGCTGGGGCGGGTGGCTTTGGAGCTTACGGGGGAGGTCCGTGGTGCGCAGGTCAATGGCCGGCTAGCTGGGTGTCCAGTGGATTGACGCGGAATCTGGCCCTGCTCGAGCTGTTTCCCATCGTGGTGGCGGCTACCATTTGGGGGGACAGGCTCAGGGATAAGAAGGTCCGTTTTTACTGCGACAACATGGGGGTGGTGCTTGCCATTAATAACATCACGGCGTCCTCTCCTCCGGTAGTTCAATTGTTGCGACATTTGGTGTTGGTGTGTTTGTCGCTGAACGCGTGGGTGGTGGCGGTGCATGTCCCGGGTGTACGGAATTGTGTTGCTGATGCTCTTTCTCGCTCGCAGTGGGACCGGTTTCGGCAATTGGCCCCGGGAGCGGAACGTCTCGGTTTGGCGTGTCCGGATCATCTATGGGATCTGGTATCGGTCCCGTAGAGCAGCTGTTACAAAGGTCTTTGGCGCGCACGACGTGGAGGGCTTATGCTGCTTGTTGGAGGCAGTGGGAGGAGTGGGTAAGAGAGTTGGGTGATGTTAATACGGATAGAGACAGGTTGGTGGCACTTTTGTATTGGTTAGGGGATGCCTGGGAGGGGGGGTTTTCAGTAGCGAAGGTGAACCGGTTTATATCCGCGGTGGCGTTTGGGCTTAAGTTGCGGGGCTTGCGGGATGTATCGAAGGAATTTCTGGTATCGCAGGCTTTGAAGGGGTTGCGCAGAGGTAGGGTGGAGGCGGATAGTAGAAGGCCGGTGTCGTTTGCTTTGCTGGGCTTGTTGGGCGGTTCATTGGCATCGGTATGTCGTTCTTCAGATGAAATGGATTTGTTTCGGTTAGCTTTCTCGTTGGCGTTCTTCGGAGCATTTAGAATAGGTGAGTTGGTGTCGCCAAGTACTAAACAGGCAGGGGGGCTGAGATCTGGGGAGGTGAGCCTTTTTGCAGATCGGTTGGAGGTATGGTTGCGTAGATCAAAAACTGACCAATTAGGGAAGGGAAAACTGATAGTTTTGTTCGCTCTCCCGGGGTCGGCCATGTGCCCAGTAGAGTGCATGCGGGGTTTTACAAAAAACAGGGGGTCTCCAGATTTGCCTTTGTTACGTCATGTGGACGGGTCGTTCTTGTCCAGGTTTCAGTTTGGAGCTGTTTTTAAAAAATGTTTGACGGCGGTTGGGGTTGCGGCAGGCTCATATTCATCTCATTCCTTCCGGATTGGCGCAGCAACGGAAGCAGGGCGCTGGGGGTTGGATGATGAGGGGGTGAGGCGTATTGGTCGTTGGGAGTCAAAAAGGTTTAAGTCCTATGTCCGCCCCCATATGTTGTAATTTTGTTGTTTATGCTTGCAAATGTTATATGGTGGTGCCTAACTGTGTTTTCCGTTTCAGATTCGCCTCCTTGTCTGGTGTGGTTGATGGGTCATTCGTACGTGCACTGGGGGGCTTTGAGGGCGGACGTCCGCCCGGATGGTCGCCAGTTGCGCATTCCGCGACAGGATGCGGTTGTGCATTGGCTGGGGTTTAGAGGTATGTCATGGAACAGGGTGTTGGCGGAATTCCAGACATATGTGCGGCTTGATAGGGTTCCGGAGGTTTTAGTGTTGCACGTGGGTGGGAATGACTTAGGAGTCCGCCCTTTTCGTGAGTTGGTGCGGGATATCAAACATGATTTGTTGTGTTTGTGGGTATCTTATCCCAAGTTGGTGGTAGTGTGGTCGGACATAGTCCCAAGGAAGCATTGGCGGTTAGCTAGATCGGTGGAGAGAGTCAATAAGGCTCGGATAAAAGTTAACCGGGCGGTGTCCCGTTTTGTGGCAAAGAACGGGGGCATTTGCGTGAGGCATAGGGATTTGGAGTCAGGATTGGGGAATTTCTGGAGGAGTGACGGGGTTCATCTGACCGAGGTTGGCATTGATATTTGGAGCTTGGCTATAGCAGAAGGCATAGAAAGGGCGGTGGTGGTGTGGAGGAACTCACAGGCTTAAGGTGGTCAAGGCCTGTTTCGCGGTGGCGGGGGGAGTCCTTGAGGCCAGTCAGTACAAAATGGTGGGGGGGTCGCATCGGGGGTATGCGTCCCCCAAAAAAGGTACATGGTTGAAGACTTCATCGGGTGTTATCCCTTTGAAGTGGTCTTCTGGTAGAAGGTATGTCACTTGAAGGCTTCATCGGGTGTTATCCCTTTGAAGTGGACTTCTAGTGGTCGGTATATCACTTGAGGGCTTCAACGGGTGTTATCCCCTTGAAGTGGACTTCTAGTGGTTGGAGCCATCTGCAGAGGTGAACGGTGCTTCCGAGCTGGTTTACGGCTGGAGGTAATTAGTGGTTTGCAGATGGCTAATTCGGTGTGTTCTTGAAAGGAACATCTGAAGGGGCTTCAAGGACTTCCTCTGCTCGGGTTAATGTTAACGTTTAATTGTTATTTATGATTCTGACCCATGTTGGGTCATGTGAATTATTAGGAGGAATTCTCTGGTGGATTCCTAACTAGTTATCCGAATGTTTCGGATTTAAATTGTTTTTATAAAACTGTGAAATTAATAAACGGCTGCTGTGGCCATTTCACATCCAACCTCGGTGTCATGTGTCGTTACTAAATGGGGGTTGGGGATAGTATGGTTTAAGGTTAACACACGACTCTACCTAGGCAGGTCAAGAAGAGGCTGGACGCAGCTGCAGGCTTGAGGGAAGCCGACATGACCGTCCTGGTAGGGAAAGGGTTAATGTTAAGAGGTGAGGGAAAGGTGAAGGAGCTGAAGGAGGGACGGGGAGGAGCTAGGGGGGACGGGGGGGCCGTTACTGCGCTTCCCGCTGTTTCTCGGCATTGAGCCGGAAGCAGCGGGAGGAGTAATACACAAGAAGCAAAGCTCCCACCCTCCCACCCTTGTTTTGTTACTCCTTAGGTCTTCTGTACGTCCGTATATGAGCGTTGTGTTTTATTTTGTGTGTTTATTTAACATGTTTTTCTTTTTTCCGGAGTAGGTTCTGTTGTCATGGCAGCTGGCGGGGGGAGTCCTTGAGGCCAGTCAGTACAAAATGGTGGGGGGGTCGCATCGGGGGTATGCGTCCCCCAAAAAAGGTACATGGTTGAAGACTTCATCGGGTGTTATCCCTTTGAAGTGGTCTTCTGGTAGAAGGTATGTCACTTGAAGGCTTCATCGGGTGTTATCCCTTTGAAGTGGACTTCTAGTGGTCGGTATATCACTTGAGGGCTTCAACGGGTGTTATCCCCTTGAAGTGGACTTCTAGTGGTTGGAGCCATCTGCAGAGGTGAACGGTGCTTCCGAGCTGGTTTACGGCTGGAGGTAATTAGTGGTTTGCAGATGGCTAATTCGGTGTGTTCTTGAAAGGAACATCTGAAGGGGCTTCAAGGACTTCCTCTGCTCGGGTTAATGTTAACGTTTAATTGTTATTTATGATTCTGACCCATGTTGGGTCATGTGAATTATTAGGAGGAATTCTCTGGTGGATTCCTAACTAGTTATCCGAATGTTTCGGATTTAAATTGTTTTTATAAAACTGTGAAATTAATAAACGGCTGCTGTGGCCATTTCACATCCAACCTCGGTGTCATGTGTCGTTACTAAATGGGGGTTGGGGATAGTATGGTTTAAGGTTAACACACGACTCTACCTAGGCAGGTCATGTCTTGCTTCCTCTCCGGCCTTTATTCACCTCCCGCTTAGTAGCTGTGAGTGTGTGTGAGCCTGCAGGGCCCCATGGAATTGCCTAGGAGTAGGCTGAATCGCTGCAAGGGGTGAACAGCAGTATTGGGCAGGCTCGGTCAACGCGCGGCCCGTTCGGGTTATCGCTTCTCGGCCTTTTGGCTAAGATCAAGTGTAGTATCTGTTCTTATCAGTTTAATATCTGATACGTCCCCTATCTGGGGACCATATATTAAATGGATTTTTAGAACAGGGAGATGGAAATAGAGCTTGCTCTGTCCACTCCACGCATTGACCTGGTATTGCAGTATTTCCAGGACCGGTGCACCCTTTCCTTATGTGTTTACTAAAATCAGATTCCAAAAGTGCTTTTTGTGTTTGCCATTGTTTTTGTCTTTCGGATGGGATCTCCCCTTTTAATCCCATTATTTCAACACCTGTTGGACAATGCATTTGTACAGTCATGTGTGATAATGAGCTAATTTATTAAATGCAATTAATTAATACATTGCCACCTCTTGTTTTGTGTCGTCTGTGTTTCTGTGTTTCCGGCATTTCACATTGGAACAGCTCATTCACCTTCCTTGTCTTCTCTCCGCCCTCCCTCCTAGGTAGGTTAAAGAGCTGCACCTGAGCCAGCCACTGATTGATGCAGCACCATAGTCAAATAGTGGAGTGGAGTAGGGGAACAGCAAACAGCCATTAAAGCAGCCAGCCCGCCCGCCCGCCCGCCCGTCACAATGGACCTACCTGTGTACACTAGATGGATGTGATGGAATGTACTGTGGTCCCTACATTTCAAGAAGAAGTAAGAATTGCAGTTGCAACAAACCCTTGCTTGCCTACAAAGAGAGCAGCAATTTGGATTTGTTACTATGTTACCTGGAAGAATAACAAACTGTGCAAGGATGGAGGTTGTAGGAGCAAGGAGAACAAGTTGTCTGTAAAGTTGGTGGATGCCTATTTTCCATTTTGCAGTCCCTTGTCTCCCTCTTGTGGCCTCCTGGAGGCAACTAGCTGTGCAAAAAAAAGACAGCCTGGGGGCCGGCTGTTGCAGTGTTGCCCTCTCAGGCAACACTGAGTGACTGACTGAGCCGCACCGTCTTATATAAAGTTCAGACGGAACTTTGCACGTGTCATAGTGGAGACCTCAGGAGCCAGAGCCAGCTTTCTGACATCATAATGGGGCCTCAGAGATAAAAGCCTGGGCCCAGGCAGTGTTGGTCAGTGCTGCTCAGCAGGCAGCACTGGACTGGATTAAAGCTGATACAAGGTGTGAAAGGAGAAGGGGTGGCAGTGGGCATGCACTTACTGCTGCTGCTGCTGCTGCTGCTGCCAGTGTTTGCACGGCAGGAGGGCATTTGGGCGTTGCCAGGAAGGCGTTTTTATGTCGATTCCTCCTCTTTCAGCACTGCATTGTGGTGCAAGCAAAAGAAGCAAATCCTGTCTTGCTTCCTCTCCGGCCTTCATTCACCTCCCGCTTAGTAGCTGTGAGTGTGTGTGAGCCTGCAGGGCCCCATGGAATTGCCTAGGAGTAGGCTGAATCACTGCAAGGGGTGAACAGCAGTATTGGGCAGGCTCGGTCAACGCGCGGTCCGTTCGGGTTATCGCTTCTCGGCCTTTTGGCTAAGATCAAGTGTAGTATCTGTTCTTATCAGTTTAATATCTGATACGTCCCCTATCTGGGGACCATATATTAAATGGATTTTTAGAACAGGGAGATGGAAATAGAGCTTGCTCTGTCCACTCCACGCATTGACCTGGTATTGCAGTATTTCCAGGACCGGTGCACCCTTTCCTTATGTGTTTACTAAAATCAGATTCCAAAAGTGCTTATTGTGTTTGCCATTGTTTTTGTCTTTCGGATGGGATCTCCCCTTTTAATCCCATTATTTCAACACCTGTTGGACAATGCATTTGTACAGTCATGTGTGATAATGAGCTAATTTATTAAATGCAATTAATTAATACATTGCCACCTCTTGTTTTGTGTCGTCTGTGTTTCTGTGTTTCCGGCATTTCACATTGGAACAGCTCATTCACCTTCCTTGTCTTCTCTCCGCCCTCCCTCCTAGGTAGGTTAAAGAGCTGCACCTGAGCCAGCCACTGATTGATGCAGCACCATAGTCAAATAGTGGAGTGGAGTAGGGGAACAGCAAACAGCCATTAAAGCAGCCAGCCCGCCCGCCCGCCCGCCCGTCACAATGGACCTACCTGTGTACACTAGATGGATGTGATGGAATGTACTGTGGTCCCTACATTTCAAGAAGAAGTAAGAATTGCAGTTGCAACAAACCCTTGCTTGCCTACAAAGAGAGCAGCAATTTGGATTTGTTACTATGTTACCTGGAAGAATAACAAACTGTGCAAGGATGGAGGTTGTAGGAGCAAGGAGAACAAGTTGTCTGTAAAGTTGGTGGATGCCTATTTTCCATTTTGCAGTCCCTTGTCTCCCTCTTGTGGCCTCCTGGAGGCAACTAGCTGTGCAAAAAAAAGACAGCCTGGGGCCGGCTGTTGCAGTGTTGCCCTCTCAGGCAACACTGAGTGACTGACTGAGCCGCACCGTCTTATATAAAGTTCAGACGGAACTTTGCACGTGTCATAGTGGAGACCTCAGGAGCCAGAGCCAGCTTTCTGACATCATAATGGGGCCTCAGAGATAAAAGCCTGGGCCCAGGCAGTGTTGGTCAGTGCTGCTCAGCAGGCAGCACTGGACTGGATTAAAGCTGATACAAGGTGTGAAAGGAGAAGGGGTGGCAGTGGGCATGCACTTACTGCTGCTGCTGCTGCTGCTGCTGCTGCTGCCAGTGTTTGCACGGCAGGAGGGCATTTGGGCGTTGCCAGGAAGGCGTTTTTCTGTCGATTCCTCCTCTTTCAGCACTGCATTGTGGTGCAAGCAAAAGAAGCAAATCCTGTCTTGCTTCCTCTCCGGCCTTTATTCACCTCCCGCTTAGTAGCTGTGAGTGTGTGTGAGCCTGCAGGGCCCCATGGAATTGCCTAGGAGTAGGCTGAATCGCTGCAAGGGGTGAACAGCAGTATTGGGCAGGCTCGGTCAACGCGCGGCCCGTTCGGGTTATCGCTTCTCGGCCTTTTGGCTAAGATCAAGTGTAGTATCTGTTCTTATCAGTTTAATATCTGATACGTCCCCTATCTGGGGACCATATATTAAATGGATTTTTAGAACAGGGAGATGGAAATAGAGCTTGCTCTGTCCACTCCACGCATTGACCTGGTATTGCAGTATTTCCAGGACCGGTGCACCCTTTCCTTATGTGTTTACTAAAATCAGATTCCAAAAGTGCTTTTTGTGTTTGCCATTGTTTTTGTCTTTCGGATGGGATCTCCCCTTTTAATCCCATTATTTCAACACCTGTTGGACAATGCATTTGTACAGTCATGTGTGATAATGAGCTAATTTATTAAATGCAATTAATTAATACATTGCCACCTCTTGTTTTGTGTCGTCTGTGTTTCTGTGTTTCCGGCATTTCACATTGGAACAGCTCATTCACCTTCCTTGTCTTCTCTCCGCCCTCCCTCCTAGGTAGGTTAAAGAGCTGCACCTGAGCCAGCCACTGATTGATGCAGCACCATAGTCAAATAGTGGAGTGGAGTAGGGGAACAGCAAACAGCCATTAAAGCAGCCAGCCCGCCCGCCCGCCCGCCCGTCACAATGGACCTACCTGTGTACACTAGATGGATGTGATGGAATGTACTGTGGTCCCTACATTTCAAGAAGAAGTAAGAATTGCAGTTGCAACAAACCCTTGCTTGCCTACAAAGAGAGCAGCAATTTGGATTTGTTACTATGTTACCTGGAAGAATAACAAACTGTGCAAGGATGGAGGTTGTAGGAGCAAGGAGAACAAGTTGTCTGTAAAGTTGGTGGATGCCTATTTTACATTTTGCAGTCCCTTGTCTCCCTCTTGTGGCCTCCTGGAGGCAACTAGCTGTGCAAAAAAAAGACAGCCTGGGGGCCGGCTGTTGCAGTGTTGCCCTCTCAGGCAACACTGAGTGACTGACTGAGCCGCACCGTCTTATATAAAGTTCAGACGGAACTTTGCACGTGTCATAGTGGAGACCTCAGGAGCCAGAGCCAGCTTTCTGACATCATAATGGGGCCTCAGAGATAAAAGCCTGGGCCCAGGCAGTGTTGGTCAGTGCTGCTCAGCAGGCAGCACTGGACTGGATTAAAGCTGATACAAGGTGTGAAAGGAGAAGGGGTGGCAGTGGGCATGCACTTACTGCTGCTGCTGCTGCTGCTGCCAGTGTTTGCACGGCAGGAGGGCATTTGGGCGTTGCCAGGAAGGCGTTTTTATGTCGATTCCTCCTCTTTCAGCACTGCATTGTGGTGCAAGCAAAAGAAGCAAATCCTGTCTTGCTTCCTCTCCGGCCTTTATTCTCCTCCCGCTTAGTAGCTGTGAGTGTGTGTGAGCCTGCAGGGCCCCATGGAATTGCCTAGGAGTAGGCTGAATCGCTGCAAGGGGTGAACAGCAGTATTGGGCAGGCTCGGTCAACGCGCGGCCCGTTCGGGTTATCGCTTCTCGGCCTTTTGGCTAAGATCAAGTGTAGTATCTGTTCTTATCAGTTTAATATCTGATACGTCCCCTATCTGGGGACCATATATTAAATGGATTTTTAGAACAGGGAGATGGAAATAGAGCTTGCTCTGTCCACTCCACGCATTGACCTGGTATTGCAGTATTTCCAGGACCGGTGCACCCTTTCCTTATGTGTTTACTAAAATCAGATTCCAAAAGTGCTTTTTGTGTTTGCCATTGTTTTTGTCTTTCGGATGGGATCTCCCCTTTTAATCCCATTATTTCAACACCTGTTGGACAATGCATTTGTACAGTCATGTGTGATAATGAGCTAATTTATTAAATGCAATTAATTAATACATTGCCACCTCTTGTTTTGTGTCGTCTGTGTTTCTGTGTTTCCGGCATTTCACATTGGAACAGCTCATTCACCTTCCTTGTCTTCTCTCCGCCCTCCCTCCTAGGTAGGTTAAAGAGCTGCACCTGAGCCAGCCACTGATTGATTCAGCACCATAGTCAAATAGTGGAGTGGAGTAGGGGAACAGCAAACAGCCATTAAAGCAGCCAGCCCGCCCGCCCGCCCGCCCGTCACAATGGACCTACCTGTGTACACTAGATGGATGTGATGGAATGTACTGTGGTCCCTACATTTCAAGAAGAAGTAAGAATTGCAGTTGCAACAAACCCTTGCTTGCCTACAAAGAGAGCAGCAATTTGGATTTGTTACTATGTTACCTGGAAGAATAACAAACTGTGCAAGGATGGAGGTTGTAGGAGCAAGGAGAACAAGTTGTCTGTAAAGTTGGTGGATGCCTATTTTCCATTTTGCAGTCCCTTGTCTCCCTCTTGTGGCCTCCTGGAGGCAACTAGCTGTGCAAAAAAAAGACAGCCTGGGGGCCGGCTGTTGCAGTGTTGCCCTCTCAGGCAACACTGAGTGACTGACTGAGGCGCACCGTCTTATATAAAGTTCAGACGGAACTTTGCACGTGTCATAGTGGAGACCTCAGGAGCCAGAGCCAGCTTTCTGACATCATAATGGGGCCTCAGAGATAAAAGCCTGGGCCCAGGCAGTGTTGGTCAGTGCTGCTCAGCAGGCAGCACTGGACTGGATTAAAGCTGATACAAGGTGTGAAAGGAGAAGGGGTGGCAGTGGGCATGCACTTACTGCTGCTGCTGCTGCTGCTGCTGCTGCTGCCAGTGTTTGCACGGCAGGAGGGCATTTGGGCGTTGCCAGGAAGGCGTTTTTATGTTGATTCCTCCTCTTTCAGCACTGCATTGTGGTGCAAGCAAAAGAAGCAAATCCTGTCTTGCTTCCTCTCCGGCCTTTATTCACCTCCCGCTTAGTAGCTGTGAGTGTGTGTGAGCCTGCAGGGCCCCATGGAATTGCCTAGGAGTAGGCTGAATCGCTGCAAGGGGTGAACAGCAGTATTGGGCAGGCTCGGTCAACGCGCGGCCCGTTCGGGTTATCGCTTCTCGGCCTTTTGGCTAAGATCAAGTGTAGTATCTGTTCTTATCAGTTTAATATCTGATACGTCCCCTATCTGGGGACCATATATTAAATGGATTTTTAGAACAGGGAGATGGAAATAGAGCTTGCTCTGTCCACTCCACGCATTGACCTGGTATTGCAGTATTTCCAGGACCGGTGCACCCTTTCCTTATGTGTTTACTAAAATCAGATTCCAAAAGTGCTTTTTGTGTTTGCCATTGTTTTTGTCTTTCGGATGGGATCTCCCCTTTTAATCCCATTATTTCAACACCTGTTGGACAATGCATTTGTACAGTCATGTGTGATAATGAGCTAATTTATTAAATGCAATTAATTAATACATTGCCACCTCTTGTTTTGTGTCGTCTGTGTTTCTGTGTTTCCGGCATTTCACATTGGAACAGCTCATTCACCTTCCTTGTCTTCTCTCCGCCCTCCCTCCTAGGTAGGTTAAAGAGCTGCACCTGAGCCAGCCACTGATTGATGCAGCACCATAGTCAAATAGTGGAGTGGAGTAGGGGAACAGCAAACAGCCATTAAAGCAGCCAGCCCGCCCGCCCGTCACAATGGACCTACCTGTGTACACTAGATGGATGTGATGGAATGTACTGTGGTCCCTACATTTCAAGAAGAAGTAAGAATTGCAGTTGCAACAAACCCTTGCTTGCCTACAAAGAGAGCAGCAATTTGGATTTGTTACTATGTTACCTGGAAGAATAACAAACTGTGCAAGGATGGAGGTTGTAGGAGCAAGGAGAACAAGTTGTCTGTAAAGTTGGTGGATGCCTATTTTCCTTTTTGCAGTCCCTTGTCTCCCTCTTGTGGCCTCCTGGAGGCAACTAGCTGTGCAAAAAAAAGACAGCCTGGGGGCCGGCTGTTGCAGTGTTGCCCTCTCAGGCAACACTGAGTGACTGACTGAGCCGCACCGTCTTATATAAAGTTCAGACGGAACTTTGCACGTGTCATAGTGGAGACCTCAGGAGCCAGAGCCAGCTTTCTGACATCATAATGGGGCCTCAGAGATAAAAGCCTGGGCCCAGGCAGTGTTGGTCAGTGCTGCTCAGCAGGCAGGACTGGACTGGATTAAAGCTGATACAAGGTGTGAAAGGAGAAGGGGTGGCAGTGGGCATGCACTTACTGCTGCTGCTGCTGCTGCTGCTGCCAGTGTTTGCACGGCAGGAGGGCATTTGGGCGTTGCCAGGAAGGCGTTTTTATGTCGATTCCTCCTCTTTCAGCACTGCATTGTGGTGCAAGCAAAAGAAGCAAATCCTGTCTTGCTTCCTCTCCGGCCTTTATTCACCTCCCGCTTAGTAGCTGTGAGTGTGTGTCAGCCTGCAGGGCCCCATGGAATTGCCTAGGAGTAGGCTGAATCGCTGCAAGGGGTGAACAGCAGTATTGGTAAGGCTCGGTCAACGCGCGGCCCGTTCGGGTTATCGCTTCTCGGCCTTTTGGCTAAGATCAAGTGTAGTATCTGTTCTTATCAGTTTAATATCTGATACGTCCCCTATCTGGGGACCATATATTAAATGGATTTTTAGAACAGGGAGATGGAAATAGAGCTTGCTCTGTCCACTCCACGCATTGACCTGGTATTGCAGTATTTCCAGGACCGGTGCACCCTTTCCTTATGTGTTTACTAAAATCAGATTCCAAAAGTGCTTTTTGTGTTTGCCATTGTTTTTGTCTTTCGGATGGGATCTCCCCTTTTAATCCCATTATTTCAACACCTGTTGGACAATGCATTTGTACAGTCATGTGTGATAATGAGCTAATTTATTAAATGCAATTAATTAATACATTGCCACCTCTTGTTTTGTGTCGTCTGTGTTTCTGTGTTTCCGGCATTTCACATTGGAACAGCTCATTCACCTTCCTTGTCTTCTCTCCGCCCTCCCTCCTAGGTAGGTTAAAGAGCTGCACCTGAGCCAGCCACTGATTGATGCAGCACCATAGTCAAATAGTGGAGTGGAGTAGGGGAACAGCAAACAGCCATTAAAGCAGCCAGCCCGCCCGCCCGCCCGTCACAATGGACCTACCTGTGTACACTAGATGGATGTGATGGAATGTACTGTGGTCCCTACATTTCAAGAAGAAGTAAGAATTGCAGTTGCAACAAACCCTTGCTTGCCTACAAAGAGAGCAGCAATTTGGATTTGTTACTATGTTACCTGGAAGAATAACAAACTGTGCAAGGATGGAGGTTGTAGGAGCAAGGAGAACAAGTTGTCTGTAAAGTTGGTGGATGCCTATTTTCCATTTTGCAGTCCCTTGTCTCCCTCTTGTGGCCTCCTGGAGGCAACTAGCTGTGCAAAAAAAAGACAGCCTGGGGGCCGGCTGTTGCAGTGTTGCCCTCTCAGGCAACACTGAGTGACTGACTGAGCCGCACCGTCTTATATAAAGTTCAGACGGAACTTTGCACGTGTCATAGTGGAGACCTCAGGAGCCAGAGCCAGCTTTCTGACATCATAATGGGGCCTCAGAGATAAAAGCCTGGGCGCAGGCAGTGTTGGTCAGTGCTGCTCAGCAGGCAGCACTGGACTGGATTAAAGCTGATACAAGGTGTGAAAGGAGAAGGGGTGGCAGTGGGCATGCACTTACTGCTGCTGCTGCTGCTGCTGCTGCCAGTGTTTGCACGGCAGGAGGGCATTTGGGCGTTGCCAGGAAGGCGTTTTTATGTCGATTCCTCCTCTTTCAGCACTGCATTGTGGTGCAAGCAAAAGAAGCAAATCCTGTCTTGCTTCCTCTCCGGCCTTTATTCACCTCCCGCTTAGTAGCTGTGAGTGTGTGTGAGCCTGCAGGGCCCCATGGAATTGCCTAGGAGTAGGCTGAATCGCTGCAAGGGGTGAACAGCAGTATTGGGCAGGCTCGGTCAACGCGCGGCCCGTTCGGGTTATCGCTTCTCGGCCTTTTGGCTAAGATCAAGTGTAGTATCTGTTCTTATCAGTTTAATATCTGATACGTCCCCTATCTGGGGACCATATATTAAATGGATTTTTAGAACAGGGAGATGGAAATAGAGCTTGCTCTGTCCACTCCACGCATTGACCTGGTATTGCAGTATTTCCAGGACCGGTGCACCCTTTCCTTATGTGTTTACTAAAATCAGATTCCAAAAGTGCTTTTTGTGTTTGCCATTGTTTTTGTCTTTCGGATGGGATCTCCCCTTTTAATCCCATTATTTCAACACCTGTTGGACAATGCATTTGTACAGTCATGTGTGATAATGAGCTAATTTATTAAATGCAATTAATTAATACATTGCCACCTCTTGTTTTGTGTCGTCTGTGTTTCTGTGTTTCCGGCATTTCACATTGGAACAGCTCATTCACCTTCCTTGTCTTCTCTCCGCCCTCCCTCCTAGGTAGGTTAAAGAGCTGCACCTGAGCCAGCCACTGATTGATGCAGCACCATAGTCAAATAGTGGAGTGGAGTAGGGGAACAGCAAACAGCCATTAAAGCAGCCAGCCCGCCCGCCCGCCCGTCACAATGGACCTACCTGTGTACACTAGATGGATGTGATGGAATGTACTGTGGTCCCTACATTTCAAGAAGAAGTAAGAATTGCAGTTGCAACAAACCCTTGCTTGCCTACAAAGAGAGCAGCAATTTGGATTTGTTACTATGTTACCTGGAAGAATAACAAACTGTGCAAGGATGGAGGTTGTAGGAGCAAGGAGAACAAGTTGTCTGTAAAGTTGGTGGATGCCTATTTTCCATTTTGCAGTCCCTTGTCTCCCTCTTGTGGCCTCCTGGAGGCAACTAGCTGTGCAAAAAAAAGACAGCCTGGGGGCCGGCTGTTGCAGTGTTGCCCTCTCAGGCAACACTGAGTGACTGACTGAGCCGCACCGTCTTATATAAAGTTCAGACGGAACTTTGCACGTGTCATAGTGGAGACCTCAGGAGCCAGAGCCAGCTTTCTGACATCATAATGGGGCCTCAGAGATAAAAGCCTGGGCGCAGGCAGTGTTGGTCAGTGCTGCTCAGCAGGCAGCACTGGACTGGATTAAAGCTGATACAAGGTGTGAAAGGAGAAGGGGTGGCAGTGGGCATGCACTTACTGCTGCTGCTGCTGCTGCTGCTGCCAGTGTTTGCACGGCAGGAGGGTATTTGGGTGTTGCCAGGAAGGCGTTTTTATGTCGATTCCTCCTCTTTCAGCACTGCATTGTGGTGCAAGCAAAAGAAGCAAATCCTGTCTTGCTTCCTCTCCGGCCTTTATTCACCTCCCGCTTAGTAGCTGTGAGTGTGTGTGAGCCTGCAGGGCCCCATGGAATTGCCTAGGAGTAGGCTGAATCGCTGCAAGGGGTGAACAGCAGTATTGGGCAGGCTCGGTCAACGCGCGGCCCGTTCGGGTTATCGCTTCTCGGCCTTTTGGCTAAGATCAAGTGTAGTATCTGTTCTTATCAGTTTAATATCTGATACGTCCCCTATCTGGGGACCATATATTAAATGGATTTTTAGAACAGGGAGATGGAAATAGAGCTTGCTCTGTCCACTCCACGCATTGACCTGGTATTGCAGTATTTCCAGGACCGGTGCACCCTTTCCTTATGTGTTTACTAAAATCAGATTCCAAAAGTGCTTTTTGTGTTTGCCATTGTTTTTGTCTTTCGGATGGGATCTCCCCTTTTAATCCCATTATTTCAACACCTGTTGGACAATGCATTTGTACAGTCATGTGTGATAATGAGCTAATTTATTAAATGCAATTAATTAATACATTGCCACCTCTTGTTTTGTGTCGTCTGTGTTTCTGTGTTTCCGGCATTTCACATTGGAACAGCTCATTCACCTTCCTTGTCTTCTCTCCGCCCTCCCTCCTAGGTAGGTTAAAGAGCTGCACCTGAGCCAGCCACTGATTGATGCAGCACCATAGTCAAATAGTGGAGTGGAGTAGGGGAACAGCAAACAGCCATTAAAGCAGCCAGCCCGCCCGCCCGCCCGTCACAATGGACCTACCTGTGTACACTAGATGGATGTGATGGAATGTACTGTGGTCCCTACATTTCAAGAAGAAGTAAGAATTGCAGTTGCAACAAACCCTTGCTTGCCTACAAAGAGAGCAGCAATTTGGATTTGTTACTATGTTACCTGGAAGAATAACAAACTGTGCAAGGATGGAGGTTGTAGGAGCAAGGAGAACAAGTTGTCTGTAAAGTTGGTGGATGCCTATTTTCCATTTTGCAGTCCCTTGTCTCCCTCTTGTGGCCTCCTGGAGGCAACTAGCTGTGCAAAAAAAAGACAGCCTGGGGGCCGGCTGTTGCAGTGTTGCCCTCTCAGGCAACACTGAGTGACTGACTGAGCCGCACCGTCTTATATAAAGTTCAGACGGAACTTTGCACGTGTCATAGTGGAGACCTCAGGAGCCAGAGCCAGCTTTCTGACATCATAATGGGGCCTCAGAGATAAAAGCCTGGGCGCAGGCAGTGTTGGTCAGTGCTGCTCAGCAGGCAGCACTGGACTGGATTAAAGCTGATACAAGGTGTGAAAGGAGAAGGGGTGGCAGTGGGCATGCACTTACTGCTGCTGCTGCTGCTGCTGCTGCCAGTGTTTGCACGGCAGGAGGGCATTTGGGCGTTGCCAGGAAGGCGTTTTTATGTCGATTCCTCCTCTTTCAGCACTGCATTGTGGTGCAAGCAAAAGAAGCAAATCCTGTCTTGCTTCCTCTCCGGCCTTTATTCACCTCCCGCTTAGTAGCTGTGAGTGTGTGTGAGCCTGCAGGGCCCCATGGAATTGCCTAGGAGTAGGCTGAATCGCTGCAAGGGGTGAACAGCAGTATTGGGCAGGCTCGGTCAACGCGCGGCACGTTCGGGTTATCGCTTCTCAGCCTTTTGGCTAAGATCAAGTGTAGTATCTGT
The DNA here is from genome assembly GCF_050947455.1 of Rhinoderma darwinii. Lineage (NCBI taxonomy): Eukaryota > Metazoa > Chordata > Amphibia > Anura > Rhinodermatidae > Rhinoderma > Rhinoderma darwinii. The sequence continues at coordinate 94,275 of NW_027463423.1, read as the reverse complement.
TCTTATCAGTTTAATATCTGATACGTCCCCTATCTGGGGACCATATATTAAATGGATTTTTAGAACAGGGAGATGGAAATAGAGCTTGCTCTGTCCACTCCACGCATTGACCTGGTATTGCAGTATTTCCAGGACCGGTGCACCCTTTCCTTATGTGTTTACTAAAATCAGATTCCAAAAGTGCTTTTTGTGTTTGCCATTGTTTTTGTCTTTCGGATGGGATCTCCCCTTTTAATCCCATTATTTCAACACCTGTTGGACAATGCATTTGTACAGTCATGTGTGATAATGAGCTAATTTATTAAATGCAATTAATTAATACATTGCCACCTCTTGTTTTGTGTCGTCTGTGTTTCTGTGTTTCCGGCATTTCACATTGGAACAGCTCATTCACCTTCCTTGTCTTCTCTCCGCCCTCCCTCCTAGGTAGGTTAAAGAGCTGCACCTGAGCCAGCCACTGATTGATGCAGCACCATAGTCAAATAGTGGAGTGGAGTAGGGGAACAGCAAACAGCCATTAAAGCAGCCAGCCCGCCCGCCCGTCACAATGGACCTACCTGTGTACACTAGATGGATGTGATGGAATGTACTGTGGTCCCTACATTTCAAGAAGAAGTAAGAATTGCAGTTGCAACAAATCCTTGCTTGCCTACAAAGAGAGCAGCAATTTGGATTTGTTACTATGTTACCTGGAAGAATAACAAACTGTGCAAGGATGGAGGTTGTAGGAGCAAGGAGAACAAGTTGTCTGTAAAGTTGGTGGATGCCTATTTTCCATTTTGCAGTCCCTTGTCTCCCTCTTGTGGCCTCCTGGAGGCAACTAGCTGTGCAAAAAAAAGACAGCCTGGGGGCCGGCTGTTGCAGTGTTGCCCTCTCAGGCAACACTGAGTGACTGACTGAGCCGCACCGTCTTATATAAAGTTCAGACGGAACTTTGCACGTGTCATAGTGGAGACCTCAGGAGCCAGAGCCAGCTTTCTGACATCATAATGGGGCCTCAGAGATAAAAGCCTGGGCCCAGGCAGTGTTGGTCAGTGCTGCTCAGCAGGCAGCACTGGACTGGATTAAAGCTGATACAAGGTGTGAAAGGAGAAGGGGTGGCAGTGGGCATGCACTTACTGCTGCTGCTGCTGCTGCTGCCAGTGTTTGCACGGCAGGAGGGCATTTGGGCGTTGCCAGGAAGGCGTTTTTATGTCGATTCCTCCTCTTTCAGCACTGCATTGTGGTGCAAGCAAAAGAAGCAAAACGCGCGACACGTTCGGGTTATCGCTTCTCGGCCTTTTGGCTAAGATCAAGTGTAGTATCTGTTCTTATCAGTTTAATATCTGATACGTCCCCTATCTGGGGACCATATATTAAATGGATTTTTAGAACAGGGAGATGGAAATAGAGCTTGCTTTGTCCACTCCACGCATTGACCTGGTATTGCAGTATTTCCAGGACCGGTGCACCCTTTCCTTATGTGTTTACTAAAATCAGATTCCAAAAGTGCTTTTTGTGTTTGCCATTGTTTTTGTCTTTCGGATGGGATCTCCCCTTTTAATCCCATTATTTCAACACCTGTTGGACAATGCATTTGTACAGTCATGTGTGATAATGAGCTAATTTATTAAATGCAATTAATTAATACATTGCCACCTCTTGTTTTGTGTCGTCTGTGTTTCTGTGTTTCCGGCATTTCACATTGGAACAGCTCATTCACCTTCCTTGTCTTCTCTGCGCCCTCCCTCCTAGGTAGGTTAAAGAGCTGCACCTGAGCCAGCCACTGATTGATGCAGCACCATAGTCAAATAGTGGAGTGGAGTAGGGGAACAGCAAACAGCCATTAAAGCAGCCAGCCCGCCCGCTTGCCCGCCCGTCACAATGGACCTACCTGTGTACACTAGATGGATGTGATGGAATGTACTGTGGTCCCTACATTTCAAGAAGAAGTAAGAATTGCAGTTGCAACAAACCCTTGCTTGCCTACAAAGAGAGCAGCAATTTGGATTTGTTACTATGTTACCTGGAAGAATAACAAACTGTGCAAGGATGGAGGTTGTAGGAGCAAGGAGAACAAGTTGTCTGTAAAGTTGGTGGATGCCTATTTTCCATTTTGCAGTCCCTTGTCTCCCTCTTGTGGCCTCCTGGAGGCAACTAGCTGTGCAAAAAAAAGACAGCCTGGGGGCCGGCTGTTGCAGTGTTGCCCTCTCAGGCAACACTGAGTGACTGACTGAGCCGCACCGTCTTATATAAAGTTCAGACGGAACTTTGCACGTGTCATAGTGGAGACCTCAGGAGCCAGAGCCAGCTTTCTGACATCATAATGGGGCCTCAGAGATAAAAGCCTGGGCCCAGGCAGTGTTGGTCAGTGCTGCTCAGCAGGCAGCACTGGACTGGATTAAAGCTGATACAAGGTGTGAAAGGAGAAGGGGTGGCAGTGGGCATGCACTTACTGCTGCTGCTGCTGCTGCTGCTGCCAGTGTTTGCACGGCAGGAGGGCATTTGGGCGTTGCCAGGAAGGCGTTTTTATGTCGATTCCTCCTCTTTCAGCACTGCATTGTGGTGCAAGCAAAAGAAGCAAAACGCGCGACACGTTCGGGTTATCGCTTCTCGGCCTTTTGGCTAAGATCAAGTGTAGTATCTGTTCTTATCAGTTTAATATCTGATACGTCCCCTATCTGGGGACCATATATTAAATGGATTTTTAGAACAGGGAGATGGAAATAGAGCTTGCTCTGTCCACTCCACGCATTGACCTGGTATTGCAGTATTTCCAGGACCGATGCACCCTTTCCTTATGTGTTTACTAAAATCAGATTCCAAAAGTGCTTTTTGTGTTTGCCATTGTTTTTGTCTTTCGGATGGGATCTCCCCTTTTAATCCCATTATTTCAACACCTGTTGGACAATGCATTTGTACAGTCATGTGTGATAATGAGCTAATTTATTAAATGCAATTAATTAATACATTGCCACCTCTTGTTTTGTGTCGTCTGTGTTTCTGTGTTTCCGGCATTTCACATTGGAACAGCTCATTCACCTCCCTTGTCTTCTCTCCGCCCTCCCTCCTAGGTAGGTTAAAGAGCTGCACCTGAGCCAGCCACTGATTGATGCAGCACCATAGTCAAATAGTGGAGTGGAGTAGGGGAACAGCAAACAGCCATTAAAGCAGCCAGAACGCCCGCCCGCCCGCCCGCCCGTCACAATGGACCTACCTGTGTACACTAGATGGATGTGATGGAATGTACTGTGGTCCCTACATTTCAAGAAGAAGTAAGAATTGCAGTTGCAACAAACCCTTGCTTGCCTACAAAGAGAGCAGCAATTTGGATTTGTTACTATGTTACCTGGAAGAATAACAAACTGTGCAAGGATGGAGGTTGTAGGAGCAAGGAGAACAAGTTGTCTGTAAAGTTGGTGGATGCCTATTTTCCATTTTGCAGTCCCTTGTCTCCCTCTTGTGGCCTCCTGGAGGCAACTAGCTGTGCAAAAAAAAGACAGCCTGGGGGCCGGCTGTTGCAGTGTTGCCCTCTCAGGCAACACTGAGTGACTGACTGAGCCGCACCGTCTTATATAAAGTTCAGACGGAACTTTGCACGTGTCATAGTGGAGACCTCAGGAGCCAGAGCCAGCTTTCTGACATCATAATGGGGCCTCAGAGATAAAAGCCTGGGCCCAGGCAGTGTTGGTCAGTGCTGCTCAGCAGGCAGCACTGGACTGGATTAAAGCTGATACAAGGTGTGAAAGGAGAAGGGGTGGCAGTGGGCATGCACTTACTGCTGCTGCTGCTGCTGCCAGTGTTTGCACGGCAGGAGGGCATTTGGGCGTTGCCAGGAAGGCGTTTTTATGTCGATTCCTCCTCTTTCAGCACTGCATTGTGGTGCAAGCAAAAGAAGCAAAACGCGCGACACGTTCGGGTTATCGCTTCTCGGCCTTTTGGCTAAGATCAAGTGTAGTATCTGTTCTTAGGAAATAGAGCTTGCTCTGTCCACTCCACGCATTGACCTGGTATTGCAGTATTTCCAGGACCGGTGCACCCTTTCCTTATGTGTTTACTAAAATCAGATTCCAAAAGTGCTTTTTGTGTTTGCCATTGTTTTTGTCTTTCGGATGGGATCTCCCCTTTTAATCCCATTATTTCAACACCTGTTGGACAATGCATTTGTACAGTCATGTGTGATAATGAGCTAATTTATTAAATGCTATTAATTAATACATTGCCACCTCTTGTTTTGTGTCGTCTGTGTTTCTGTGTTTCCGGCATTTCACATTGGAACAGCTCATTCACCTTCCTTGTCTTCTCTCCGCCCTCCCTCCTAGGTAGGTTAAAGAGCTGCACCTGAGCCAGCCACTGATTGATGCAGCACCATAGTCAAATAGTGGAGTGGAGTAGGGGAACAGCAAACAGCCATTAAAGCAGCCAGCCCGCCCGCCCGCCCGCCCGTCACAATGGACCTACCTGTGTACACTAGATGGATGTGATGGAATGTACTGTGGTCCCTACATTTCAAGAAGAAGTAAGAATTGCAGTTGCAACAAACCCTTGCTTGCCTACAAAGAGAGCAGCAATTTGGATTTGTTACTATGTTACGTGGAAGAATAACAAACTGTGCAAGGATGGAGGTTGTAGGAGCAAGGAGAACAAGTTGTCTGTAAAGTTGGTGGATGCCTATTTTCCATTTTGCAGTCCCTTGTCTCCCTCTTGTGGCCTCCTGGAGGCAACTAGCTGTGCAAAAAAAAGACAGCCTGGGGGCCGGCTGTTGCAGTGTTGCCCTCTCAGGCAACACTGAGTGACTGACTGAGCCGCACCGTCTTATATAAAGTTCAGACGGAACTTTGCACGTGTCATAGTGGAGACCTCAGGAGCCAGAGCCAGCTTTCTGACATCATAATGGGGCCTCAGAGATAAAAGCCTGGGCCCAGGCAGTGTTGGTCAGTGCTGCTCAGCAGGCAGCACTGGACTGGATTAAAGCTGATACAAGGTGTGAAAGGAGAAGGGGTGGCAGTGGGCATGCACTTACTGCTGCTGCTGCTGCTGCCAGTGTTTGCACGGCAGGAGGGCATTTGGGCGTTGCCAGGAAGGCGTTTTTATGTCGATTCCTCCTCTTTCAGCACTGCATTGTGGTGCAAGCAAAAGAAGCAAAACGCGCGGCACGTTCGGGTTATCGCTTCTCGGCCTTTTGGCTAAGATCAAGTGTAGTATCTGTTCTTATCAGTTTAATATCTGATACGTCCCCTATCTGGGGACCATATATTAAATGGATTTTTAGAACAGGGAGATGGAAATAGAGCTTGCTCTGTCCACTCCACGCATTGACCTGGTATTGCAGTATTTCCAGGACCGGTGCACCCTTTCCTTATGTGTTTACTAAAATCAGATTCCAAAAGTGCTTTTTGTGTTTGCCATTGTTTTTGTCTTTCGGATGGGATCTCCCCTTTTAATCCCATTATTTCAACACCTGTTGGACAATGCATTTGTACAGTCATGTGTGATAATGAGCTAATTTATTAAATGCTATTAATTAATACATTGCCACCTCTTGTTTTGTGTCGTCTGTGTTTCTGTGTTTCCGGCATTTCACATTGGAACAGCTCATTCACCTTCCTTGTCTTCTCTCCGCCCTCCCTCCTAGGTAGGTTAAAGAGCTGCACCTGAGCCAGCCACTGATTGATGCAGCACCATAGTCAAATAGTGGAGTGGAGTAGGGGAACAGCAAACAGCCATTAAAGCAGCCAGCCTGCCCGCCCGCCCGCCCGTCACAATGGACCTACCTGTGTACACTAGATGGATGTGATGGAATGTACTGTGGTACCTACATTTCAAGAAGAAGTAAGAATTGCAGTTGCAACAAACCCTTGCTTGCCTACAAAGAGAGCAGCAATTTGGATTTGTTACTATGTTACCTGGAAGAATAACAAACTGTGCAAGGATGGAGGTTGTAGGAGCAAGGAGAACAAGTTGTCTGTAAAGTTGGTGGATGCCTATTTTCCATTTTGCAGTCCCTTGTCTCCCTCTTGTGGCCTCCTGGAGGCAACTAGCTGTGCAAAAAAAAGACAGCCTGGGGGCCGGCTGTTGCAGTGTTGCCCTCTCAGGCAACACTGAGTGACTGACTGAGCCGCACCGTCTTATATAAAGTTCAGACGGAACTTTGCATGTGTCATAGTGGAGACCTCAGGAGCCAGAGCCAGCTTTCTGACATCATAATGGGGCCTGAGGAAGACACTAGTTCAGTGTTGAAACGCGTAGCCACCTATTGTTCAATAAATAATTATTATTATTATATATCTTCTATCTTTCATTGACTTTCCACCACAACCACACAGCAGCGCCCTATAGGATCCTCCTTTTTTCTTCCTTCATATGCTTCAATTAGCGGTGACCATTCGTTTTCACCGGTTTTGGATCCTGGCAGCAGCACAGTGGAGTTATTTATTGCCTTTACCAACTACTACGTGGTGAGCACATTAACTACGTTTTACATTTATTTTTAGTCTGATTGACCTGCACTATGTGGCGCCGTGCCTTTTGCTTCTTTATTTTCTTGTGGCCTCCTGGAGGCAACTAGCTGTGCAAAAAAAAGACAGCCTGGGGGCCGGCTGTTGCAGTGTTGCCCTCTCAGGCAACACTGAGTGACTGACTGAGCCGCACCGTCTTATATAAAGTTCAGACGGAACTTTGCACGTGTCATAGTGGAGACCTCAGGAGCCAGAGCCAGCTTTCTGACATCATAATGGGGCCTCAGAGATAAAAGCCTGGGCCCAGGCAGTGTTGGTCAGTGCTGCTCAGCAGGCAGCACTGGACTGGATTAAAGCTGATACAAGGTGTGAAAGGAGAAGGGGTGGCAGTGGGCATGCACTTACTGCTGCTGCTGCCAGTGTTTGCACGGCAGGAGGGCATTTGGGCGTTGCCAGGAAGGCGTTTTTATGTCGATTCCTCCTCTTTCAGCACTGCATTGTGGTGCAAGCAAAAGAAGCAAAACGCGCGGCACGTTCGGGTTATCGCTTCTCGGCCTTTTGGCTAAGATCAAGTGTAGTATCTGTTCTTATCAGTTTAATATCTGATACGTCCCCTATCTGGGGACCATATATTAAATGGATTTTTAGAACAGGGAGATGGAAATAGAGCTTGCTCTGTCCACTCCACGCATTGACCTGGTATTGCAGTATTTCCAGGACCGATGCACCCTTTCCTTATGTGTTTACTAAAATCAGATTCCAAAAGTGCTTTTTGTGTTTGCCATTGTTTTTGTCTTTCGGATGGGATCTCCCCTTTTAATCCCATTATTTCAACACCTGTTGGACAATGCATTTGTACAGTCATGTGTGATAATGAGCTAATTTATTAAATGCAATTAATTAATACATTGCCACCTCTTGTTTTGTGTCGTCTGTGTTTCTGTGTTTCCGGCATTTCACATTGGAACAGCTCATTCACCTTCCTTGTCTTCTCTCCGCCCTCACTCCTAGGTAGGTTAAAGAGCTGCACCTGAGCCAGCCACTGATTGATGCAGCACCATAGTCAAATAGTGGAGTGGAGTAGGGGAACAGCAAACAGCCATTAAAGCAGCCCGCCCGCCCGTCACAATGGACCTACCTGTGTACACTAGATGGATGTGATGGAATGTACTGTGGTCCCTACATTTCAAGAAGAAGTAAGAATTGCAGTTGCAACAAACCCTTGCTTGCCTACAAAGAGAGCAGCAATTTGGATTTGTTACTATGTTACCTGGAAGAATAACAAACTGTGCAAGGATGGAGGTTGTAGGAGCAAGGAGAACAAGTTGTCTGTAAAGTTGGTGGATGCCTATTTTCCATTTTGCAGTCCCTTTTCTCCCTCTTGTGGCCTCCTGGAGGCAACTAGCTGTGCAAAAAAAAGACAGCCTGGGGGCCGGCTGTTGCAGTGTTGCCCTCTCAGGCAACACTGAGTGACTGACTGAGCCGCACCGTCTTATATAAAGTTCAGACGGAACTTTGCACGTGTCATAGTGGAGACCTCAGGAGCCAGAGCCAGCTTTCTGACATCACAATGGGGCCTCAGAGATAAAAGCCTGGGCCCAGGCAGTGTTGGTCAGTGCTGCTCAGCAGGCAGCACTGGACTGGATTAAAGCTGATACAAGGTGTGAAAGGAGAAGGGGTGGCAGTGGGCATGCACTTACTGCTGCTGCTGCTGCTGCTGCTGCCAGTGTTTGCACGGCAGGAGGGCATTTGGGCGTTGCCAGGAAGGCGTTTTTATGTCGATTCCTCCTCTTTCAGCACTGCATTGTGGTGCAAGCAAAAGAAGCAAAACGCGCGACACGTTCGGGTTATCGCTTCTCGGCCTTTTGGCTAAGATCAAGTGTAGTATCTGTTCTTATCAGTTTAATATCTGATACGTCCCCTATCTGGGGACCATATATTAAATGGATTTTTAGAACAGGGAGATGGAAATAGAGCTTGCTCTGTCCACTCCACGCATTGACCTGGTATTGCAGTATTTCCAGGACCGATGCACCCTTTCCTTATGTGTTTACTAAAATCAGATTCCAAAAGTGCTTTTTGTGTTTGCCATTGTTTTTGTCTTTCGGATGGGATCTCCCCTTTTAATCCCATTATTTCAACACCTGTTGGACAATGCATTTGTACAGTCATGTGTGATAATGAGCTAATTTATTAAATGCAATTAATTAATACATTGCCACCTCTTGTTTTGTGTCGTCTGTGTTTCTGTGTTTCCGGCATTTCACATTGGAACAGCTCATTCACCTCCCTTGTCTTCTCTCCGCCCTCCCTCCTAGGTAGGTTAAAGAGCTGCACCTGAGCCAGCCACTGATTGATGCAGCACCATAGTCAAATAGTGGAGTGGAGTAGGGGAACAGCAAACAGCCATTAAAGCAGCCAGCCCGCCCGCCCGCCCGTCACAATGGACCTACCTGTGTACACTAGATGGATGTGATGGAATGTACTGTGGTCCCTACATTTCAAGAAGAAGTAAGAATTGCAGTTGCAACAAACCCTTGCTTGCCTACAAAGAGAGCAGCAATTTGGATTTGTTACTATGTTACCTGGAAGAATAACAAACTGTGCAAGGATGGAGGTTGTAGGAGCAAGGAGAACAAGTTGTCTGTAAAGTTGGTGGATGCCTATTTTCCATTTTGCAGTCCCTTGTCTCCCTCTTGTGGCCTCCTGGAGGCAACTAGCTGTGCAAAAAAAAGACAGCCTGGGGGCCGGCTGTTGCAGTGTTGCCCTCTCAGGCAACACTGAGTGACTGACTGAGCCGCACCGTCTTATATAAAGTTCAGACGGAACTTTGCACGTGTCATAGTGGAGACCTCAGGAGCCAGAGCCAGCTTTCTGACATCATAATGGGGCCTCAGAGATAAAAGCCTGGGCCCAGGCAGTGTTGGTCAGTGCTGCTCAGCAGGCAGCACTGGACTGGATTAAAGCTGATACAAGGTGTGAAAGGAGAAGGGGTGGCAGTGGGCATGCACTTACTGCTGCTGCTGCTGCTGCTGCCAGTGTTTGCACGGCAGGAGGGCATTTGGGCGTTGCCAGGAAGGCGTTTTTATGTCGATTCCTCCTCTTTCAGCACTGCATTGTGGTGCAAGCAAAAGAAGCAAAACGCGCGGCACGTTCGGGTTATCGCTTCTCGGCCTTTTGGCTAAGATCAAGTGTAGTATCTGTTCTTATCAGTTTAATATCTGATACGTCCCCTATCTGGGGACCATATATTAAATGGATTTTTAGAACAGGGAGATGGAAATAGAGCTTGCTCTGTCCACTCCACGCATTGACCTGGTATTGCAGTATTTCCAGGACCGGTGCACCCTTTCCTTATGTGTTTACTAAAATCAGATTCCAAAAGTGCTTTTTGTGTTTGCCATTGTTTTTGTCTTTCGGATGGGATCTCCCCTTTTAATCCCATTATTTCAACACCTGTTGGACAATGCATTTGTACAGTCATGTGTGATAATGAGCTAATTTATTAAATGCAATTAATTAATACATTGCCACCTCTTGTTTTGTGTCGTCTGTGTTTCTGTGTTTCCGGCATTTCACATTGGAACAGCTCATTCACCTCCCTTGTCTTCTCTCCGCCCTCCCTCCTAGGTAGGTTAAAGAGCTGCACCTGAGCCAGCCACTGATTGATGCAGCACCATAGTCAAATAGTGGAGTGGAGTAGGGGAACAGCAAACAGCCATTAAAGCAGCCAGCCCGCCCGCCCGCCCGCCCGCCCGTCACAATGGACCTACCTGTGTACACTAGATGGATGTGATGGAATGTACTGTGGTCCCTACATTTCAAGAAGAAGTAAGAATTACAGTTGCAACAAACCCTTGCTTGCCTACAAAGAGACCAGCAATTTGGATTTGTTACTATGTTACCTGGAAGAATAACAAACTGTGCAAGGATGGAGGTTGTAGGAGCAAGGAGAACAAGTTGTCTGTAAAGTTGGTGGATGCCTATTTTCCATTTTGCAGTCCCTTGTCTCCCTCTTGTGGCCTCCTGGAGGCAACTAGCTGTGCAAAAAAAAGACAGCCTGGGGGCCGGCTGTTGCAGTGTTGCCCTCTCAGGCAACACTGAGTGACTGACTGAGCCGCACCGTCTTATATAAAGTTCAGACGGAACTTTGCACGTGTCATAGTGGAGACCTCAGGAGCCAGAGCCAGCTTTCTGACATCATAATGGGGCCTCAGAGATAAAAGCCTGGGCCCAGGCAGTGTTGGTCAGTGCTGCTCAGCAGGCAGCACTGGACTGGATTAAAGCTGATACAAGGTGTGAAAGGAGAAGGGGTGGCAGTGGGCATGCACTTACTGCTGCTGCTGCTGCTGCTGCTGCCAGTGTTTGCACGGCAGGAGGGTATTTGGGTGTTGCCAGGAAGGCGTTTTTATGTCGATTCCTCCTCTTTCAGCACTGCATTGTGGTGCAAGCAAAAGAAGCAAAACGCGCGGCACGTTCGGGTTATCGCTTCTCGGCCTTTTGGCTAAGATCAAGTGTAGTATCTGTTCTTATCAGTTTAATATCTGATACGTCCCCTATCTGGGGACCATATATTAAATGGATTTTTAGAACAGGGAGATGGAAATAGAGCTTGCTCTGTCCACTCCACACATTGACCTGGTATTGCAGTATTTCCAGGACCGATGCACCCTTTCCTTATGTGTTTACTAAAATCAGATTCCAAAAGTGCTTTTTGTGTTTGCCATTGTTTTTGTCTTTCGGATGGGATCTCCCCTTTTAATCCCATTATTTCAACACCTGTTGGACAATGCATTTGTACAGTCATGTGTGATAATGAGCTAATTTATTAAATGCAATTAATTAATACATTGCCACCTCTTGTTTTGTGTCGTCTGTGTTTCTGTGTTTCCGGCATTTCACATTGGAACAGCTCATTCACCTTCCTTGTCTTCTCTCCGCCCTCCCTCCTAGGTAGGTTAAAGAGCTGCACCTGAGCCAGCCACTGATTGATGCAGCACCATAGTCAAATAGTGGAGTGGAGTAGGGGAACAGCAAACAGCCATTAAAGCAGCCAGCCCGCCCGCCCGCCCGCCCGTCACAATGGACCTACCTGTGTACACTAGATGGATGTGATGGAATGTACTGTGGTCCCTACATTTCAAGAAGAAGTAAGAATTGCAGTTGCAACAAACCCTTGCTTGCCTACAAAGAGAGCAGCAATTTGGATTTGTTACTATGTTACCTGGAAGAATAACAAACTGTACAAGGATGGAGGTTGTAGGAGCAAGGAGAACAAGTTGTCTGTAAAGTTGGTGGATGCCTATTTTCCATTTTGCAGTCCCTTGTCTCCCTCTTGTGGCCTCCTGGAGGCAACTAGCTGTGCAAAAAAAAGACAGCCTGGGGGCCGGCTGTTGCAGTGTTGCCCTCTCAGGCAACACTGAGTGACTGACTGAGCCGCACCGTCTTATATAAAGTTCAGACGGAACTTTGTACGTGTCATAGTGGAGACCTCAGGAGCCAGAGCCAGCTTTCTGACATCATAATGGGGCCTCAGAGATAAAAGCCTGGGCCCAGGCAGTGTTGGTCAGTGCTGCTCAGCAGGCAGCACTGGACTGGATTAAAGCTGATACAAGGTGTGAAAGGAGAAGGGGTGGCAGTGGGCATGCACTTACTGCTGCTGCTGCTGCTGCTGCTGCCAGTGTTTGCACGGCAGGAGGGCATTTGGGCGTTGCCAGGAAGGCGTTTTTATGTCGATTCCTCCTCTTTCAGCACTGCATTGTGGTGCAAGCAAAAGAAGCAAAACGCGCGGCACGTTCGGGTTATCGCTTCTCGGCCTTTTGGCTAAGATCAAGTGTAGTATCTGTTCTTATCAGTTTAATATCTGATACGTCCCCTATCTGGGGACCATATATTAAATGGATTTTTAGAACAGGGAGATGGAAATAGAGCTTGCTCTGTCCACTCCACGCATTGACCTGGTATTGCAGTATTTCCAGGACCGGTGCACCGTTTCCTTATGTGTTTACTAAAATCAGATTCCAAAAGTGCTTTTTGTGTTTGCCATTGTTTTTGTCTTTCGGATGGGATCTCCCCTTTTAATCCCATTATTTCAACACCTGTTGGACAATGCATTTGTACAGTCATGTGTGATAATGAGCTAATTTATTAAATGCAATTAATTAATACATTGCCACCTCTTGTTTTGTGTCGTCTGTGTTTCTGTGTTTCCGGCATTTCACATTGGAACAGCTCATTCACCTTCCTTGTCTTCTCTCCGCCCTCCCTCCTAGGTAGGTTAAAGAGCTGCACCTGAGCCAGCCACTGATAGATGCAGCACCATAGTCAAATAGTGGAGTGGAGTAGGGGAACAGCAAACAGCCATTAAAGCAGCCAGCCCGCCCGCCCGCCCGCCCGCCACAATGGACCTACCTGTGTACACTAGATGGATGTGATGGAATGTACTGTGGTCCCTACATTTCAAGAAGAAGTAAGAATTGCAGTTGCAACAAACCCTTGCTTGCCTACAAAGAGAGCAGCAATTTGGATTTGTTACTATGTTACCTGGAAGAATAACAAACTGTGCAAGGATGGAGGTTGTAGGAGCAAGGAGAACAAGTTGTCTGTAAAGTTGGTGGATGCCTATTTTCCATTTTGCAGTCCCTTGTCTCCCTCTTGTGGCCTCCTGGAGGCAACTAGCTGTGCAAAAAAAAGACAGCCTGGGGGCCGGCTGTTGCAGTGTTGCCCTCTCAGGCAACACTGAGTGACTGACTGAGCCGCACCGTCTTATATAAAGTTCAGACGGAACTTTGCACGTGTCATAGTGGAGACCTCAGGAGCCAGAGCCAGCTTTCTGACATCATAATGGGGCCTCAGAGATAAAAGCCTGGGCCCAGGCAGTGTTGGTCAGTGCTGCTCAGCAGGCAGCACTGGACTGGATTAAAGCTGATACAAGGTGTGAAAGGAGAAGGGGTGGCAGTGGGCATGCACTTGCTGCTGCTGCTGCTGCTGCTGCCAGTGTTTGCACGGCAGGAGGGTATTTGGGCGTTGCCAGGAAAGCGTTTTTATGTCGATTCCTCCTCTTTCAGCACTGCATTGTGGTGCAAGCAAAAGAAGCAAAACGCGCGGCACGTTCGGGTTATCGCTTCTCGGCCTTTTGGCTAAGATCAAGTGTAGTATCTGTTCTTATCAGTTTAATATCTGATACGTCCCCTATCTGGGGACCATATATTAAATGGATTTTTAGAACAGGGAGATGGAAATAGAGCTTGCTCTGTCCACTCCACGCATTGACCTGGTATTGCAGTATTTCCAGGACCGGTGCACCCTTTCCTTATGTGTTTACTAAAATCAGATTCCAAAAGTGCTTTTTGTGTTTGCCATTGTTTTTGTCTTTCGGATGGGATCTCCCCTTTTAATCCCATTATTTCAACACCTGTTGGACAATGCATTTGTACAGTCATGTGTGATAATGAGCTAATTTATTAAATGCAATTAATTAATACATTGCCACCTCTTGTTTTGTGTCGTCTGTGTTTCTGTGTTTCCGGCATTTCACATTGGAACAGCTCATTCACCTTCCTTGTCTTCTCTCCGCCCTCCCTCCTAGGTAGGTTAAAGAGCTGCACCTGAGCCAGCCACTGATTGATGCAGCACCATAGTCAAATAGTGGAGTGGAGTAGGGGAACAGCATACAGCCATTAAAGCAGCCCGCCCGCCCGCCCGTCACAATGGACCTACCTGTGTACACTAGATGGATGTGATGGAATGTACTGTGGTCCCTACATTTCAAGAAGAAGTAAGAATTGCAGTTGCAACAAACCCTTGCTTGCCTACAAAGAGAGCAGCAATTTGGATTTGTTACTATGTTACCTGGAAGAATAACAAACTGTGCAAGGATGGAGGTTGTAGGAGCAAGGAGAACAAGTTGTCTGTAAAGTTGGTGGATGCCTATTTTCCATTTTGCAGTCCCTTGTCTCCCTCTTGTGGCCTCCTGGAGGCAACTAGCTGTGCAAAAAAAAGACAGCCTGGGGGCCGGCTGTTGCAGTGTTGCCCTCTCAGGCAACACTGAGTGACTGACTGAGCCGCACCGTCTTATATAAAGTTCAGACGGAACTTTGCACGTGTCATAGTGGAGACCTCAGGAGCCAGAGCCAGCTTTCTGACATCATAATGGGGCCTCAGAGATAAAAGCCTGGGCCCAGGCAGTGTTGGTCAGTGCTGCTCAGCAGGCAGCACTGGACTGGATTAAAGCTGATAAAAGGTGTGAAAGGAGAAGGGGTGGCAGTGGGCATGCACTTACTGCTGCTGCTGCTGCTGCTGCTGCCAGTGTTTGCACGGCAGGAGGGCATTTGGGCGTTGCCAGGAAGGCGTTTTTATGTAGATTCCTCCTCTTTCAGCACTGCATTGTGGTGCAAGCAAAAGAAGCAAAACGCGCGGCACGTTCGGGTTATCGCTTCTCGGCCTTTTGGCTAAGATCAAGTGTAGTATCTGTTCTTTTTTTTTTTTTTTTTTTTTTTTTTAAATTTTAAATTTTTATTAATTTTTCAGAAATACAGAATAAAGAAATAGGAACAACAGGAAAAAAAATATATAAATCAGACCTTATCCACATTAGGCTCACGCAGGAACCTCCAAACCCATAAGACACTTATGGTAATAGCATATATTGGACCACATGTCCCATGACATTATATAAACAGATGAATGTAAAGTGACCCAACAACCCCATGTCTCCTCCGTTAGACAGCTATGCAAACAAAGAGTTACCACAATACCACTGAAATTACTTATACAATAATTCATATCTTACATTAAATGAACATATGATAATACCCTTGGCATGAGACTAGTAACCTAATTTAAGGACTCTAAGTATTTGTGCCTTGTCCCATTTCTCAAGTGACCTTTGAAATAAGAGGGAGCAAATGGGCTCCTTGTGCAGAGGTGGACAGATATCTGATCCATGGTTCCCATAATGTAAGGACGTGGGGAAGTCTATGAGATCTCAGAGCATACATGCGTTCCATGGTATAGGAAACATTAACCTGGTTGATCAATTCCGAAATGGAGTATTGATTGGGTAATTTCCAGTATTTAGCTAAAAGTAAACGTGTCGCTATAATAATATGGCTGGACACCATTTGAGAGAAGCTTGGGATATTGTGCATGTTTAGAAAACATAAGGCCAGTGCCGGATCCGGTGTAACCATACAGGACGAAATTTGAGAAATGATATCAAATACCTGTCCCCAGAACGCATAGACTTCCGGACATTGCCACCACATGTGAAAGTACGACCCTTTGCAACCACACCCCTTCCAACAAACCTCCGGGTAAGAGTTATCAGATTTCGCAAAATTTAAAGGTGTTAAGTACCAGCGTAACAACAGTTTTTGGGAAGCTTCCCAATGTTTAACCCCCTTAGAAATTTTTTTGGTCCATGCGAAGGCTTTCTGCCATTCCATCAGAGAAAAGGAAGAGTTAAAATCTTCCTCCCATTTAGCGCAATAAGAAGGTATGTTGGGAAGGAGGTGCTCACACATATTTCCATAAAATTTCGAGATACCCTGTTTCCTATTTTCAGGGTCAAAATATTGCTGGCGGGCCATGGAGGGGAATACTGAAGCACTGACGTCTAAAGATGTAAATAAGTGTCTTATACATAAATATTTGTAGAAGTCTCTATTGGAGATACCATAAGTCTTTACTAATTCTGTAAAGGCTAGTAATGTGCGGCCATTAAATAACAAGTGGATATGAGAGATCCCTGAATTTATCCAGCTATCCAACGATATCTCAGGTAAAAAGGTAAGTAAATATCGTAAGGGCAAATTTTTAAGTGAAGTGAGGGCCAAGGGAGGAAGCCTGTTGGCGTAATTTTTCCATATTTTCAGAGAGGTCGCAACAGTGGGGGACACGCAATTATAAGTATTTGGAGAAGAATGTGAACCAACCCCTAGCAATGAAATAAGCGGTCGACCTACCATTACCTGTTCAATATGTATCCACCTCTTTGAGGGGAGACGTGCACACCAATACTTTAGTTGGTCTAGTGAGACTGCCCAATAATACTTTTGGACATCTGGCATTCCCATACCTCCAGTGTCGAAATAGTGTATGCATCCTTACTCTAGGCTTTTTGTGCGCCCATATGAAATTATTAAGTATTCTTTGGAGACTCCTCACAAAAGAACTAGGAAGAGGGATTGTCAGTGCACGTAACTTGTACAAAATAATCGGCAAAACCATCATTTTAACGATTGCTATTTTCCCCGCCCAGGAAGTACAAACTCCGCTATATGTAGATAGCAGTTGGGGAATACTGGTTAAGAGAGGAGCAAAATTATGTTTGAATAGGAGATTCGTTGAGTTAGTGAGTTGTATACCCAGGTACGAAATTTTTAATGAGTTCCATTGGAAAGGGAAGGAGTTACGGATTTTATTCCTAACTTGCTCCGATATTCCCACCTCTAACAAATGCGATTTACTAGCATTAATTTTGTAGTAAGCCACTTTCCCAAATGAATCTAAGGTGTGTTGCACTTCCGATAGGGACATTAAAGGATTAGAGAGTGTGAGGATGACATCATCGGCATATAACCCTATCTTATGTTGAAGGGAGCCAATCGTAATACCAGTGATGGCTGGGTTCTGCCTAATAGACATAGCTAGAGGTTCCATAACCATTGCAAAGATCAGGGGTGATAACGGGCACCCCTGACGTGTGCCATTGGAAATAGAAAATGATGCAGACATAAACCCAGAGGCCAATACTCTAGCTGACGGATTTGAGTACAGTGCCATAATAGCGGATTTTATCCACCCATCAAATCCAAATTTGCTCAAAACAGCCTCCAGGTAACCCCAATGGACCCGATCGAATGCCTTCTCCGCATCCAAAGCAAGAAGCACGGAAGGCACTCGACGGGTCTTCGCCCAATGAACCAGATTTATCAGCCTTCTGGTGCCATCCGGTGCCTGCCTTCCGGCTATAAATCCCACCTGGTCTTCATGTATCAATTCAGGAAGTAATGTATCTAACCGACCAGCCAATATTTTAGCATAAATTTTAACATCAGTATTCAAAAGAGATATTGGGCGAAAGTTAGCAGGAGAGTCAGGCGTTTTCCCAGGTTTCGGCAAAGTAACTACTGTGGCAGCAAGCATTTCTTGCGGAAAGGACCCCAACCCTGCAGCTTCAGTAAACACTTTAACTAAGTATGGAGCTAGAGTCGTGTCATATCTTTTATAGTACTGATTAGTAAACCCATCTGGGCCTGGGGCTTTGCCTGGCTTTAACCCCTTAAGGACGCAGCCTAGTTTTGGCCTTAAGGCTCAGAGCCCATTTTTCAAATCTGACATATTTCACTTTATGTGGTAATAACGTCGGAATGCTTAAACCTACACAAGCGATTCTGAGATTGTTTTCTCGTGACACATTGGGCTTCATGTTCGTGGTAAAATTTGGTCGATATATTCAGTGTTTATTGGTGAAAAATTGCAAAATGTAGAGAAAATTTTGAAAAAATTGCATTTTTCAGAATTTAAATGCATCTGCTTGTAAAACAGACGGTTATACCACCCAAAATAGTTACTAGTTCACATTTCCCATATGTCTACTTTAGATTGGCATCGTTTTTTGAACATTATTTTATTTTTCTTGGACGTTACACGGCTTAGAACATAAACAGCAATTTCTCATATTTTTAAGAAAATTTCAAAAGCCTTTTTTTTAAGGTACCTCTTGAGTTCTGAAGTGGCTTTGTGGGGCCTATGTATTAGAAACCCTGATAAAACACCCCATTTTAAAAACTAGTCCCCTCAAAGTATTCAAAACAGCAGTTATAAAGTTTTTTAACCCTTCAGGCATTTCACAGGAATTAAAGCAAAGTGGAGGTGAAATTTGCAAATTTCATTTTTCTTGCTGAATTTCAATTTTATTCATTTTTTTTTCTGTAACACAGAAGGTTTTACCAGAGAAACACCACTAAATATGTATTGTCCAGATTCTGCAGTTTTTAGAAATGTCCCACATGTGGCCCTATTGCGCTCGTGGACTAAAACACAAGCCCTAGAAGCAAAGAAGCACCTAGTGCATTTTGAGTCCTCTTTTTTATTAGAATATATTTTAGGCAGCATGCCGGGTTTGAAGAGGTGTTGAGGTGCCAAAACAGTAGGAATCCCCCAATAGTGACCCCATTTTGGAAACTACACCCCTCAAGGAATTCATTTAGGGTTGTTGTTACCATTTTGATCGCACAGTTTTTTCACAGCACGTATTTGAATTGGGGTCTGAAATGAAAAAAAAGGCATTTTTTCCAATAAAATGTCATTTGTGATCAAAATTTATTATTTTCACAGGGAACAAAATACCCCATTTTGTTGCCCAATTTGTCCTTAGTGTGGCAATACCCCATTTGTGGTGATAAACTGCCGTTTGGGCCCATGGGAGGGCTCAGAAGGAAAGGAGCGCTATATGTTTGTTGGAGTCCAGATTTTGTTGGATTGGTTTTCGGGTGCCATGTCGCATTTGCAGAGCCTCAGAGGTATCAAAGCAATGGAAACCCACCAAAAGTGACCCCAATTTGGAAACTACACCCCTCAAGGAATTCATTTATGGTTGTTGTTAGCATTTTGACCACACAGTTTTTTCACAGCACCTATTTCAATTGGGCTGTGACATTAAAAAAATGACATTATTTCCAATAAGATGTAATTTTTTACCAAAATTTCTTATTTTCACAGGGAACAAAATACTCAGTTTTGTTGCCCAATTTCTCCTGAGTGCATCAATACCCCATTTGTGGCAATAAACTGCCGTTTGGGCCCATGGGAGGCCTCAGAAGGGAAGGAGCGCTGTGTGTTCTTTGGAGTGCAGATTTTGCTGGATTGGTTTTCGGGTGCCATGTCACATTTGCAGAGCCCCAGAGGTATCAAAGCAATGGAAACCCACCAGAAGTGACCCCATTTTGGAAACTACACCCCTCAAGGAATTCATTTATGGGTAATGTGACCATTTAGACCCCATAGTTTTTTCACAGAACTTATTTGAATTGGGCTGGGAATTAAAAAAATATATATTTTTTACAATAATATGTCGTTTTAGCTAAAAAATTCTTATTTTCACAAGAAACAAAATAATCAATTTTGTTGCCCAATTTGTCATGAGTGCGGAAATACCCCATTTGTGGTGATAAACTGCTGTTTGGGCCCATGGGAGGGCTCAGAAGGAAAGGAGCGCTGTGTGTTCTTTGGAGTACAGATTTAGCTGGATTGGTTTTCGGGTGCCATGTCGCATTTGCAGAGCCCCAGAGGTATCAAAGCAATAGAAACCCACCACAAATTACCCCATTTTGGAAACTACACCCCTCAAGGAATTCATTTATGGGTGTTGTGACCATTTTTACCCCATAGTTTTTTCACAGAACTTATTTGAATTGGGCTGGGAATGAAAACAAAATTATTTTTGTCAAATAATATGTAGTTTTGGCTGAAAATTTCTTATTTTCACAAGAAACAAAACACCCCATTCTGTTGCGCAATTTGTTCTGAGTGCCGCAATACCCCATTTGTTGTGATAAACTGCCGTTTGGGCCCATGGGAGAGCCCAGAAGGAAAGGACCACCATTTGGCCTACTCGGGATTTTCTAGTGCGAAGTCATGTATGCAGAAGCCCCTGAGGTACCAGTACAGTTGAAACCCGCAAGAAGTAACCCCGTTTTAAAAACTACACCCTTAAGGCATTCATCTAGAGGTGTAGTGAGCATTTTGACCGGAGACCTACACCCCATAAACTGTAATGTGGGTTCTCCCGGGTATGGCAATACCCTACATGTGGCTGTTATCAGCTGCCTGGACACACAGCAGGGCCCAGAGGGGAAAGACGAGGGGGGATAAGCTGTGCGGAGTGCATCAGGGTAAGTAAAATTGGGGTAAATTATAAGCCAAGGGATGTATGATAAATTTTAAAACACTTTCATACAGAGCTCTGGTTATTCGGGACACGTGTCACATTGATATATTGTGTCATCCCTTATCCCCCTCTTATAGCAGACTTTGCACCTCTTTTGACTTTTTCCCTTCTTGCCAGTTTGGGGAACTTCTCCTGGAAAGTGTTGCCCTGGTACGATGCGTGTGGCCCCACATCCAGAAGTACTGGGTGCCCCCCCTTCTTGGTCCCTAAAGATTAGGTTCTTGATAATCACCTCTTGAAATTCCAGGAAAGTTCCCGTCTGGCCTGCACATCGACGTAGCATGTACGCATTGTACAATGCCATCTGTATGATGTGCCCGGCCAGCTTCTTATACCACACCGCATGGCGCTGTAGGGCTTCAGGGCTTGATCTTACAAGTCCATCCCTCCCATGTACCTATTGTAGTCCAGGATGCAGTCTGGTTTGGGGGTGGCCTTTCCTTCATATATCCTAAATCTGTAGGTATACCCTGATGCACTCTCGCACAGCTTATACATCTTCACGCCATACCTTGCCCTCTTACCCGGCAGGTACTCGCGGAATTGAACCCTCCCTTTAAAATGTACCAGGGACTCATCAATAGAAATACACTTCTCGGGGGTGAATGCTGGGAAAACCGGGCATTGGAACGGTCTAATAGGGGTCTCCGTTTATACAAACGGTCAAAACTGGGGTCATATCGTGGTGGGCACGGCTCATTATCAGTATAATGTAAGAAGCGAAGTATTGCCTCATTTATTTATTTTTTTAGGTTCCAGTTCAGTTCTGAAGTTGCTTTGAGGGGCCCATATATTAGAAACCCCTATCAAACACCCCATTTTAGAAACTAGACCCCTCAAAGTATTCACAACAGCATTTAGAAAGTTTATGAACCCTTTAGGTGTTTCACAAAAATTTAGAGCAAAGTAGAGGTGAAATTTACATTTTTTTTTTGTCAGAAAATCCTCTTTATACCATTTTTTTTATAACACAAAAGGATTTATCAGTGAAACGCAACTCAATACTTATTGCCCAGATTCTGCAGTTTTGAGAAATATCCCACATGTGGCCCTAGTCCGGTAATGGACTGAAGCGCCGGCCTCAGAAGCAAAGGAGCACCTAGAGGATTTTGAGGCCTCTTTTTTTTAGGCACCATGTCCGGTTTGAAGAGGTCTTGTGGTGCCAAAACATTGGGAACCCCCCAAAAGTGACCCCAATTTGGAAACTAGACCCCTTGAGGAATCCATTGCAGTTTTCTTGGGGTGCATGCGGCATTTTGATCAGTTTTTATTCTATTTTAAGGTGGCGTGGTGACTAAAAAACAGCAATTGTACTATTGTTTTTTTTTTCGTTTTTTTTTACAGCGTTCACCGTGCGCTATAAATGACACATTCACTTTATTCTGCGGGGCGATATGATTACGGCGATACCCTATGTTTATAGTTTTTTTTTATGTCTTATGGCGTTTGCACAATAAAATACGTTTTGTAAACAATCATTCACTTTTTGTGTTACCTTATTCTAAGAGCCATAACGTTTTTATTTTTCAATCAATAAAGCCGTGCAAGGACTTATTTTTTGCGTAACGAACTGTAGTTTCGATCAGTACCATTTTTAGGTACATGCGACTTTTTGATCTCTTTTTATTCCATTTTTTGGGAGGTGAAGTAACCAAACAATTGTGATTGTGGTACGGTTTATTATTATTTTATTTTACGGCGTTCACCGTGCGGGATAAATAATGAAATAATGTTGTAGTTCAGGCCGTTACGGACGCGGCAATACCAATTATGTATAGTTTATTTGTTTGTTTATATATTTTTATTAATAATAAATGACTGATAAGGGAAAAGGGGGGATTTTTACTTTTATTACTTTTAAATCTTTTATTTTCTTATTTTTACACATCTTTTTTTAACTTTTTTTTTACTTTATTACTTTGTCCCACTAGGGGACATGAGGGCAGGAGGCTCTGATCGCTATTCTAATACACTGCACTACATGCGTAGTGCAGTGTATTAGAACTGTCAGCTACTCACTGACAGCAAGCATAGTGGGTCCTGACGTTGTCAGGACCCACTAGGCTTCCGTCTATGGCATAGCCGGACGCCATTGTTTGGTGTCCGGTTGCCATAGTCACCATCGCCGGCTGCTATCGCGTAGCAGGCCGGCGATGGCAGCTTAACCCCTAAAAAGCCGCGATCTCTATAGAACGCGGCTTTTAAGGGGTTAATCAGCGGGGACACAGCGATCGGTCCCCGCTGTAGGAGCTGTGACAGCTGCTGAACAAGACAGCAGCGTCACAGCTCCTGTATGTGTCGGGAGGACGGCCGAAACGGCCGTTACTCCCGAGACGTACTATTACGGCATGGAGCGCGAACGATACAGCTGCCATGACGTAATAGTACGTCAAGGAGCGGGAAGGGGTTAAACTTTTAATAGCTTGTGACACTTCAAGTATCGTAAAGGGGGATTGTAATTGAATACTGTCCTCTACAGACAGGGAAGGAAGGTTCAGACCACTCAGGAAGTTATTAATGTCCGAAACTGAAGGTTGATAGGTGGTTTTATCTTCTTTAAGGTTATACAAATTATGATAGAAATTCCGGAATTGATCACTAATTTCTTGAGGGTGAGTAATTTTATTGCCATTTTTGTCCATCAAAAATGCTGTTCTCTGTTTAGCACTTTTCTTTTTGAGCATTTTAGCTAAAAGTGCTCCTGGTCTATTACCATGAAGATAAAATCCGAATTGTAATTTTTTAAATAAGGCCATATGTCCAGACATCAGCACTGCCTGCAATTGGTCCCTAAGAACTTTGATTTTTTGCGAAGTGTCCGGAGTCACTTTAGATTTATTAAGGGATTCTAGATTGTGTAACTGAGTGAGGATATCCTTAGTAGTTTTTTCCTTATCTTTTTTTAATCTGGAGGCAGCCTGAATTCCCATCCCCCTCATATATGCCTTATGGGCATTCCATAAAGAAAAGCAATTGGTTGAGGAAGGGGCATTAATTTCAAAGTATGTTTGGACGTGTGTATCCATCAAATCTTTTGTGAGAGGATGTTCTAATACTAGATCATTCAGTCTCCATGAAGAGAAAGGGGGTGTTGGTAATTGGTCTATGACCTTTATAGATATGGGAGCATGATCTGACCATGATATGTCCCCAATAGTGGATGTGGAGATGCATTGAAGACCAGATTTACTCACCAGAAACATATCAATACGAGAGTATACTTTGTGTGGCGCAGAAAAGTATGTAAAGTCGCGCTCATTCCCATGTTGACAGCGCCACACATCATAAAGCTCTTCTAGGTGTACTGTGTGGTGTAAATTGGAGTGGGGTCTAGGGGCATTTGAGGAATCAATTGAGGGATGCATGACTTCATTAAAATCCCCTCCTATAATCAACAACCCCTTCTTCACCTTATTTACCTTTCGGAGGATCTTATGAAAGGCCTTAAGCTGATGTGAATTAGGGAGATAGATGTTAACAAACGTAAAGGTAATATTGTTTATGTCGCATATGAGTATCACAAATCTACCTTGTGGATCTAACATGACCTGATGCATTTGAAAGGCAACCGAGTCCTTTATCGCAATCAAAACACCTTTGGTTTTACTGGAATGAGATGGTTGAAATATATGGGGAAATCTAAAATGCGTACATTTCGGTGGATGAAGGGAGGAGAAGTGGGTCTCCTGAGCAAAGAAAACATCATTGCGAAGAGACAAGGCTTCCTTCCACATCTGTCTCCTTTTAAAAGGGCTGTTGAGCCCCTTTACATTTAAAGAGGATATATTAATCGGCATGAGGCAGCATAAAAGAACTTATTATGTCTGACTGGGTAAGAATCATGAATTCGAAACAAAGATATAGGATCTTGCGGACCATGAAATGTACAGTACCACATTACTAAATACAGAAATATTAACATAAGAACAGTGCAAAACAGAAAAACATGGCGCCTACACTGCGCCGTACAGACCTCCGTGGGGGAGAGAGAATAAAGGTAACCACAACAAATAGCATTATTGCATGACCATACTACCAGCAGAAAAATCAGGTGGCAGAGTGTCCCTGTGCCAATTCCCATTCCGGATGAAGACGTCTCGGTGGCTTGTTAGCTGACCCCGTTCCCAAAGCCTGGACGGGAATGTTCCACTTGCGTAGCAAATCAATCCCATCAGAAGGAGTATGAATCACATGTGTGGAACCATTCCTAGAAACCACTAACTTGACCGGGAAACCCCACTTATATCTCAGATTCTGCTCCCTAAGAGCCAAAGTGATCGGGTGAAACTGCTTTCTTAGCATCAAGGTGGAAGCTGACAGATCCGGGTATATTGAAATATGAGCATATGGGGATGGGAGTTTCCCCAACTTTCTGGACTCCTGAAGGATACGATCTTTGGCTTGGTAAAAGTGTACCCTCGAGAGAACATCTCTAGGAACGTTTTCCGGAGCAGCCCTAGATTTAGGAATTCTGTGTGATCTGTCCAAAGTTATATCCAGTGGAGCAAACATTGGAACCAAGGCTTTAAACATGGTCTGCAGAAAATTGGGTAATTCAGAGGGTGAGATTTCTTCAGGGATCCCTCTGATTTTTAGATTATTTCTCCTCGACCTATCTTCTTGATCCATGAGCTTGTCTTTTAGCCATCTCACCTCATCCTTAAACTCAGCATGTGCGTCGATAAGATCATTGTGAGCCTTGGCATGGTCTCCCATGCTGCGTTCTAGATGATCCGTGCGGTATCCTAGGTCATCCACCGTCGTGTGAATTTGTGCCAGTATCCGATCCAGCACTCCAGAAATGGAAGTCTGCAATGTATGCATTAAACCCTTCATGACTGCAGTGGTCAGGGGAGCATCATCTGAAATCTCAGACAATCCAGACATATCAGAAGCCGTGAGGAGAGTATCTTGTGATGGCAAGCTGTGAGGGAAGAGCGCTTTTTTAAAAGCAGGGCCTTTACTGTTGGGCGAGGATGGGCCCGATCCCGTCGCTCCTCGTTTACCGGGGCCTGACACTTCTTCCATCCTGCCCTGTGTTTCCCCCTCTGCAGACTGACCTGGTGCAGCCGATAGCTGCTTGTGATGTTGCCGCGCGTCCGGCACAGACAGTGAGTCGGCGCCATCTTGTGACCGGCTCGTCGCAGAGAAGTAATCCGGGAGTTTTTTGGGTTCCGCTTTGACCTGTCGTCTCCTGGTCATATTCCACATCGATGTCGGCTGTATCAGGAATCTGTTCCGGTAAGTAAAACTTCCGTAGCAGGTCTTATGCCGCTGTGAGCCATTGTAATGCTATTGCTGAAGCGGGAGAAAGTGCACTACACCGCCATTCCAGTCAGCGGCTAGCTCCGCCCCCCCCGTGTAGTATCTGTTCTTATCAGTTTAATATCTGATACGTCCCCTATCTGGGGACCATATATTAAATGGATTTTTAGAACAGGGCGATGGAAATAGAGCTTGCTCTGTCCACTCCACGCATTGACCTGGTATTGCAGTATTTCCAGGATCGGTGCACCCTTTCCTTATGTGTTTACTAAAATCAGATTCCAAAAGTGCTTTTTGTGTTTGCCATTGTTTTTTTCTTTCGGATGGGATCTCCCCTTTTAATCCCATTATTTCAACACCTGTTGGACAATGCATTTGTACAGTCATGTGTGATAATGAGCTAATTTATTAAATGCAATTAATTAATACATTGCCACCTCTTGTTTTGTGTCGTCTGTGTTTCTGTGTTTCCGGCATTTCACATTGGAACAGCTCATTCACCTTCCTTGTCTTCTCTCCGCCCTCCCTCCTAGGTAGGTTAAAGAGCTGCACCTGAGCCAGCCACTGATTGATGCAGCACCATAGTCAAATAGTGGAGTGGAGTAGGGGAACAGCAAACAGCCATTAAAGCAGCCAGCCCGCCCGCCCGTCACAATGGACCTACCTGTGTACACTAGATGGATGTGATGGAATGTACTGTGGTCCCTACATTTCAAGAAGAAGTAAGAATTGCAGTTGCAACAAACCCTTGCTTGCCTACAAAGAGAGCAGCAATTTGGATTTGTTACTATGTTACCTGGAAGAATAACAAACTGTGCAAGGATGGAGGTTGTAGGAGCAAGGAGAACAAGTTGTCTGTAAAGTTGGTGGATGCCTATTTTCCATTTTGCAGTCCCTTGTCTCCCTCTTGTGGCCTCCTGGAGGCAACTAGCTGTGCAAAAAAAAGACAGCCTGGGGGCCGGCTGTTGCAGTGTTGCCCTCTCAGGCAACACTGAGTGACTGACTGAGCCGCACCGTCTTATATAAAGTTCAGACGGAACTTTGCACGTGTCATAGTGGAGACCTCAGGAGCCAGAGCCAGCTTTCTGACATCATAATGGGGCCTCAGAGATAAAAGCCTGGGCCCAGGCAGTGTTGGTCAGTGCTGCTCAGCAGGCAGCACTGGACTGGATTAAAGCTGATACAAGGTGTGAAAGGAGAAGGGGTGGCAGTGGGCATGCACTTACTGCTGCTGCTGCTGCTGCTGCTGCTGCCAGTGTTTGCACGGCAGGAGGGCATTTGGGCGTTGCCAGGAAGGCGTTTTTATGTCGATTCCTCCTCTTTCAGCACTGCATTGTGGTGCAAGCAAAAGAAGCAAAACGCGCGGCCCGTTCGGGTTATCGCTTCTCGGCCTTTTGGCTAAGATCAAGTGTAGTATCTGTTCTTATCAGTTTAATATCTGATACGTCCCCTATCTGGGGACCATATATTAAATGGATTTTTAGAACAGGGAGATGGAAATAGAGCTTGCTCTGTCCACTCCACGCATTGACCTGGTATTGCAGTATTTCCAGGACCGGTGCACCCTTTCCTTATGCGTTTACTAAAATCAGATTCCAAAAGTGCTTTTTGTGTTTGCCATTGTTTTTTTCTTTCGGATGGGATCTCCCCTTTTAATCCCATTATTTCAACACCTGTTGGACAATGCATTTGTACAGTCATGTGTGATAATGAGCTAATTTATTAAATGCAATTAATTAATACATTGCCACCTCTTGTTTTGTGTCGTCTGTGTTTCTGTGTTTCCGGCATTTCACATTGGAACAGCTCATTCACCTTCCTTGTCTTCTCTCCGCCCTCCCTCCTAGGTAGGTTAAAGAGCTGCACCTGAGCCAGCCACTGATTGATGCAGCACCATAGTCAAATAGTGGAGTGGAGTAGGGGAACAGCAAACAGCCATTAAAGCAGCCAGCTCGCCCGTCACAATGGACCTACCTGTGTACACTAGATGGATGTGATGGAATGTACTGTGGTCCCTACATTTCAAGAAGAAGTAAGAATTGCAGTTGCAACATGACCTGCCTAGGTAGAGTCGTGTGTTAACCTTAAACCATACTATCCCCCACCCCCATTTAGTAACGACACATGACACCGAGGTTGGATGTGAAATGGCCACAGCAGCCGTTTATTAATTTCACAGTTTTATAAAAACAATTTAAATCCGAAACATTCGGATAACTAGTTAGGAATTCACCAGAGAATTCCTCCTAATAATTCACATGACCCAACATGGGTCAGAATCATAAATAACCATTAAACGTTAACATTAACCCGAGCAGAGGAAGTCCTTGAAGCCCCTTCAGATGTTCCTTTCAAGAACACACCGAATTAGCCATCTGCAAACCACTAATTACCTCCAGCCGTAAACCAGCTCGGAAGCACCGTTCACCTCTGCAGATGGCTCCACCCACTAGAAGTCCACTTCAAGGGGATAACACCCGTTGAAGCCCTCAAGTGATATACCGACCACTAGAAGTCCACTTCAAAGGGATAACACCCGATGAAGCCTTCAAGTGACATACCTTCTACCAGAAGACCACTTCAAAGGGATAACACCCGATGAAGTCTTCAACCATGTACCTTTTTTGGGGGACGCATACCCCCGATGCGACCCCCCCACCATTTTGTACTGACTGGCCTCAAGGACTCCCCCCGCCAGCTGCCATGACAACAGAACCTACTCCGGAAAAAAGAAAAACATGTTAAATAAACACACAAAATAAAACACAACGCTCATATACGGACGTACAGAAGACCTAAGGAGTAACAAAACAAGGGTGGGAGGGTGGGAGCTTTGCTTCTTGTGTACTACTCCTCCCGCTGCTTCCGGCTCAATGCCGAGAAACAGCGGGAAGCGCAGTAACGGCCCCCCCGTCCCCCCTAGCTCCTCCCCGTCCCTCCTTCAGCTTCTTCACCTTTCCCTCACCTCTTAACATTAACCCTTTCCCTACCAGGACGGTCATGTCGGCTTCCCTCAAGCCTGCAGCTGCGTCCAGCCTCTTCTTGACCTGCCTAGGTAGAGTCGTGTGTTAACCTTAAACCATACTATCCCCCACCCCCATTTAGTAACGACACATGACACCGAGGTTGGATGTGAAATGGCCACAGCAGCCGTTTATTAATTTCACAGTTTTATAAAAACAATTTAAATCCGAAACATTCGGATAACTAGTTAGGAATTCACCAGAGAATTCCTCCTAATAATTCACATGACCCAACATGGGTCAGAATCATAAATAACCATTAAACGTTAACATTAACCCGAGCAGAGGAAGTCCTTGAAGCCCCTTCAGATGTTCCTTTCAAGAACACACCGAATTAGCCATCTGCAAACCACTAATTACCTCCAGCCGTAAACCAGCTCGGAAGCACCGTTCACCTCTGCAGATGGCTCCACCCACTAGAAGTCCACTTCAAGGGGATAACACCCGTTGAAGCCCTCAAGTGATATACCGACCACTAGAAGTCCACTTCAAAGGGATAACACCCGATGAAGCCTTCAAGTGACATACCTTCTACCAGAAGACCACTTCAAAGGGATAACACCCGATGAAGTCTTCAACCATGTACCTTTTTTGGGGGACGCATACCCCCGATGCGACCCCCCCACCATTTTGTACTGACTGGCCTCAAGGACTCCCCCCGCCACCGCGAAACAGGCCTTGACCACCTTAAGCCTGTGAGTTCCTCCACACCACCACCGCCCTTTCTATGCCTTCTGCTATAGCCAAGCTCCAAATATCAATGCCAACCTCGGTCAGATGAACCCCGTCACTCCTCCAGAAATTCCCCAATCCTGACTCCAAATCCCTATGCCTCACGCAAATGCCCCCGTTCTTTGCCACAAAACGGGACACCGCCCGGTTAACTTTTATCCGAGCCTTATTGACTCTCTCCACCGATCTAGCTAACCGCCAATGCTTCCTTGGGACTATGTCCGACCACACTACCACCAACTTGGGATAAGATACCCACAAACACAACAAATCATGTTTGATATCCCGCACCAACTCACGAAAAGGGCGGACTCCTAAGTCATTCCCACCCACGTGCAACACTAAAACCTCCGGAACCCTATCAAGCCGCACATATGTCTGGAATTCCGCCAACACCCTGTTCCACGACATACCTCTAAACCCCAGCCAATGCACAACCGCATCCTGTCGCGGAATGCGCAACTGGCGACCATCCGGGCGGACGTCCGCCCTCAAAGCCCCCCAGTGCACGTACGAATGACCCATCAACCACACCAGACAAGGAGGCGAATCTGAAACGGAAAACACAGTTAGGCACCACCATATACATTTGCAAGCATAAACAACAAAATTACAACATATGGGGGCGGACATAGGACTTAAACCTTTTAGACTCCCAACGACCAATACGCCTCACCCCCTCATCATCCAACCCCCCAGCGCCCTGCTTCCGTTGCTGCGCCAATCCGGAAGGAATGAGATGAATATGAGCCTGCCGCAACCCCAACCGCCGTCAAACATTTTTTAAAAACAGCTCCAAACTGAAACCTGGACAAGAACGACCCGTCCACATGACATAACAAAGGCAAATCTGGAGACCCCCTGTTTTTTGTAAAACCACGCATGCACTCTACTGGGCACATGACCGACCCCGGGAGAGCGAACAAAACTATCAGTTTTCCCTTCCCTAATTGGTCAGTTTTTGATCTACGCAACCATACCTCCAACCGATCTGCAAAAAGGCTCACCTCCCCAGCTCTCAGCCCCCCTGCCTGTTTAGTACTTGGCGACACCAACTCACCTATTCTAAATGCTCCGAAGAACGCCAACGAGAAAGCCAACCGAAACAAATCCATTTCATCTGCAGAACGACATACCGATGCCAATGAACCACCCAACAAGCCCAGCAAAGCAAACGACACCGGCCTTCTACTATCCGCCTCCACCCTACCTCTGCGCAACCCCTTCAAAGCCTGCGATACCAGAAATTCCTTCGATACATCCCGCAAGCCCCGCAACTTAAGCCCAAACGCCACCGCGGATATAAACCGGTTCACCTTCGCTACTGAAAACCCCGCCTCCCAGGCATCCCCTAACCAATACAAAAGTGCCACCAACCTGTCTCTATCCGTATTGACATCACCCAACTCTCTTACCCACTCCTCCCACTGCCTCCAACAAGCAGCATAAGCCCTCCACGTCGTGCCCGCCAAAGACCTTTGTAACAGCTGCTCTACGGGACCGATACCAGATCCCATAGATAATCCGGGCACGCCAAACCAATACGTTCCGCTCCCGGAGCCAATTGCCGAAACCGGTCCCACTGCGAGCGAGAAAGAGCATCAGCAACACAATTCCGTACACCCGGGACATGCACCGCCACCACCCACGCGTTCAGCGACAAACACACCAACACTAAATGTCGCAACAATTGAACTACCGGAGGAGAGGACGCCGTGATGTTATTAATGGCAAGCACCACACCCATGTTGTCGCAGTAAAAACGGACCTTCTTATCCCTGAGCCTGTCCCCCCAAATGGTAGCCGCCACCACGATGGGAAACAGCTCGAGCAGGGCCAGATTCCGCGTCAATCCACTGGACACCCAGCTAGCCGGCCATTGACCTGCGCACCACGGACCTCCCCCGTAAGCTCCAAAGCCACCCGCCCCAGCCGCATCCGTGAAAATATTCAGATCACTCGTATCCTGCGCTGGGGCCATCCATAGCGAGCGACCATTGTACTGGCCCAAGAAGTCATCCCAAACCTGAAGATCAGCTCGGTGCTCCTCCTTGAGCCTCACAAAATGATGCGGCGCCCGCACTCCCGCCGTTGCCGCCGCCAACCTTCTACCAAACACCCTCCCCATCGGCATAATCCGGCAGGCGAAATTCAACTTCCCCAGCAGCGACTGAAGCTCCCTCAACGACATTTTCTTCCTTCTACAAGCCCGTCGCACCTCCAGCCTCAAAGCACCCAGCTTATCCGCCGGGAGCCGACACTCCATTGCCACCGAGTCAATTTCGATTCCCAAGAAACAAATCGTCGCTACCGGGCCCTCCGTTTTTTCCGGCGCCAAAGGGATCCCAAAATCCCTCGCCACCTTCTGCAGGGCATGAAGCAAGTTACCGCAAACCGGCGAACCCCCCGGGCCAACGCACAAAAAATCATCTAAGTAATGGATCAACGAATCGACCCCGGATACTCCCCTCGTTACCCACTCCACGAAGCTACTAAACGCCTCGAAGTATGCACAAGAAAGAGAACACCCCATCGGAAGGCACCGATCCACGTAAAAGGCCCCATTCCAAAAACAGCCCAACAGCCGTTGGCTTTCTGGATGCACCGGCAACAACCTGAACGCCGCCTCGATGTCGGTTTTTGCTAGCAGCGCCCCCGGACCCGCAGCCCGCACTAACCCCACCGCCTTATCGAATGAGGTATAAACTACGGAACACAACTCGTGATCAATCCCGTCGTTTACCGACGAACCTTTGGGATACGATAAATGTTGAATCAAACGAAACTTTCCGGGCTCGCGTTTAGGGACAATACCCAAAGGGGACACAACTAAATCTTTCACCGGCGACTCCACAAATGGCCCCGACATGCGCCCCAACGAAACTTCTTTTAACAACTTTTCCGACACGACTTCCGCATGCACGTAAGCCGATTTTAAATTTCTCCGCGTAACCGGAACCTCATAAGGAGGCGGAGGAATAACAAAACCAACACTAAACCCTTCATAAAGCAACTTAGCCGCCGCCCTATCCGGATACTCATTTAGATAAGGGGCCATCCTTTCCACCCTCACCGGCGACACCCCCTTGACCAGCCCCGTGCTGGTTCCCGGACCTCTTTTTTCGCAGACATTTTGCCGCCCCGTGTGATGCACCATTACACTCGGAGCACACGTGCTTGAACTTGCACGTGGCCCCGAACTTACACTGGCCTTCATTGAATTGCCAGCAAAACCCCGCCTTTCCCCCGCCGCTTGGTCCACTCTGACTAGTCTGGCCTCCCTGGCCACCGCTCCCGGGAAAGGGCTGCCTAACCGGAACCGTAACCCGTAACCAGAGAGCAATATCCTTCTGGTCCCACCGAATCGCCGGCCGAACCGCCTTCCGCTGACGGAATTGCTCATCATATCGCAGCCACGCCTGACCCCCATACGCCCTATGAGCCTCCCCAATAGCATCAAAATAACAAAATAACGCCGAACAATTTTCCGGCGCCTTTTCCCCTATCACACTAGCCAATATGGCGAACGCCTGCGACCAATTAACGAACGTCTGCGGGATAAGCCTATACCGCCGCCGTTCCTCCTCGTCCTTTTTACTCTCATCCCGCTTGCTCTTATCCAAATTGAATTTAGCCAGCGGCAAGAGAGAAAAAATTTCAACATATTCATCTTTCCAGATCCGATCACGCACCTCCTGCTTTAAATGCGCCCCCAACGGACCCTCAAAACAAACATACACCTCCCCCCGAGCACGATCGTCCATGCGCACTCGATCGCCGTCCTTCTGTGCCTCAGTCTGCACCGACACCGCGACCGCCTCTCTAACCGCCACCACAGGACGCGCCTGCAACGATCCCACTTCCCTGGGGCCTTCCCAAACTACCGCAGGGGACACTTCCGTTACTACCGGCGCCGCGGCCCTATCCAGGCGCCCCACCAGCTCCCGTAAGCAACCCACTAAATCTGCCAAACCCGCTCCGTCGCGTCCGCCCGCGCCACTACCGGCCCCCGATGCTATGCTAGCAGCCCCCCCGCCGACACCCGACATAAAAATCGCTGGATAAGACAATAAAGGAGTTATACACTCACCGGGCTGCACAGGCGCTGTGTTCCCGTCAGCCGGACCATCCTGACCTCGACGATAAACGTCCAGTTCACCTTCCTCCAGTTCTTCTCTCGCCGACGACTGTCCCTCCCAACGACCTCTTCGGAAAGGGGATGAGGACGCGCTGACCGATGGGCCGGCAACCTGCCGCCCGACCGCCGGGACCCAGACTTCCGACCGGACCTGTTGCCTCGACGTCGCTGCAGATCTAGTCGTCCGTCTAGACGATCCTGACGAAGCCTGCCCCCTGGCCGGAACATCACCATGCGGGGCGGCCGTACCTTGCTCTTGACATCTTCCATCTGATGGGGGAGGGGTGACAGGGAGCCCGGCCTGCGACTCCCTGCTTACCGCCGGACCCCGTCGCGGCCTGGGATTCCTGCCAGGACGCAGGGCCTGGGAAGGGGCGGTCCTCCCAGCTGCCTGGCCTGCAGCGTCCGGGATCGGGCTCCCTCTGCGACGCCGTGTCCGCGGGACTACCTCCGGACTCAGGCGCTCTGGAGGTCGGGACCGCCGAGAGGGACGGGTCGACACAGCCTGCATCGCCGTCACCCCTGCTACCGCTCTCTGCCTGCCCAGCGCAGGAGCGGTTGTTGCCGACTCCCCCCCCGCCGCCATAGCCATGCTCGTAGGGGGGCCGGGGGAGGGGAGCCTGTCCCTTACAACAGACCCCGAACGCCGTGCCCGACGTGGCGAAACGGCGTCCGGGATCCGCGTTAATGCAGCCACGGTCTCCTCCAGCCATCCGGGACCGTGGTGCACAGCAGCGGCACGCAGCCGCTCTAAAATCAGGGCCTCTGCCATACTAAAAAGCCGGGCAACGGGGAGCTTTGCTTCTTGTGTACTACTCCTCCCGCTGCTTCCGGCTCAATGCCGAGAAACAGCGGGAAGCGCAGTAACGGCCCCCCCGTCCCCCCTAGCTCCTCCCCGTCCCTCCTTCAGCTTCTTCACCTTTCCCTCACCTCTTAACATTAACCCTTTCCCTACCAGGACGGTCATGTCGGCTTCCCTCAAGCCTGCAGCTGCGTCCAGCCTCTTCTAACCCTTGCTTGCCTACAAAGAGAGCAGCAATTTGGATTTGTTACTATGTTACCTGGAAGAATAACAAACTGTGCAAGGATGGAGGTTGTAGGAGCAAGGAGAACAAGTTGTCTGTAAAGTTGGTGGATGCCTATTTTCCATTTTGCAGTCCCTTGTCTCCCTCTTGTGGCCTCCTGGAGGCAACTAGCTGTGCAAAAAAAAGACAGCCTGGGGGCCGGCTGTTGCAGTGTTGCCCTCTCAGGCAACACTGAGTGACTGACTGAGCCGCACCGTCTTATATAAAGTTCAGACGGAAGTTTGCACGTGTCATAGTGGAGACCTCAGGAGCCAGAGCCAGCTTTCTGACATCATAATGGGGCCTCAGAGATAAAAGCCTGGGCCCAGGCAGTGTTGGTCAGTGCTGCTCAGCAGGCAGCACTGGACTGGATTAAAGCTGATACAAGGTGTGAAAGGAGAAGGGGTGGCAGTGGGCATGCACTTACTGCTGCTGCTGCTGCTGCTGCCAGTGTTTGCACGGCAGGAGGGCATTTGGGCGTTGCCAGGAAGGCGTTTTTATGTCGATTCCTCCTCTTTCAGCACTGCATTGTGGTGCAAGCAAAAGAAGCAAAACGCGCGGCACGTTCGGGTTATCGCTTCTCGGCCTTTTGGCTAAGATCAAGTGTAGTATCTGTTCTTATCAGTTTAATATCTGATACGTCCCCTATCTGGGGACCATATATTAAATGGATTTTTAGAACAGGCAGATGGAAATAGAGCTTGCTCTGTCCACTCCACGCATTGACCTGGTATTGCAGTATTTCCAGGACCGGTGCACCCTTTCCTTATGCGTTTACTAAAATCAGATTCCAAAAGTGCTTTTTGTGTTTGCCATTGTTTTTGTCTTTCGGATGGGATCTCCCCTTTTAATCCCATTATTTCAACACCTGTTGGACAATGCATTTGTACAGACATGTGTGATAATGAGCTAATTTATTAAATGCAATTAATTAATACATTGCCACCTCTTGTTTTGTGTCGTCTGTGTTTCTGTGTTTCCGGCATTTCACATTGGAACAGCTCATTCACCTTCCTTGTCTTCTCTCCGCCCTCCCTCCTAGGTAGGTTAAAGAGCTGCACCTGAGCCAGCCACTGATTGATGCAGCACCATAGTCAAATAGTGGAGTGGAGTAGGGGAACAGCAAACAGCCATTAAAGCAGCCAGCCCGCCCGCCCGCCCGCCCGCCCGTCACAATGGACCTACCTGTGTACACTAGATGGATGTGATGGAATGTACTGTGGTCCCTACATTTCAAGAAGAAGTAAGAATTGCAGTTGCAACAAACCCTTGCTTGCCTACAAAGAGAGCAGCAATTTGGATTTGTTACTATGTTACCTGGAAGAATAACAAACTGTGCAAGGATGGAGGTTGTAGGAGCAAGGAGAACAAGTTGTCTGTAAAGTTGGTGGATGCCTATTTTCCATTTTGCAGTCCCTTGTCTCCCTCTTGTGGCCTCCTGGAGGCAACTAGCTGTGCAAAAAAAAGACAGCCTGGGGGCCGGCTGTTGCAGTGTTGCCCTCTCAGGCAACACTGAGTGACTGACTGAGCCGCACCGTCTTATATAAAGTTCAGACGGAACTTTGCACGTGTCATAGTGGAGACCTCAGGAGCCAGAGCCAGCTTTCTGACATCATAATGGGGCCTCAGAGATAAAAGCCTGGGCCCAGGCAGTGTTGGTCAGTGCTGCTCAGCAGGCAGCACTGGACTGGATTAAAGCTGATACAAGGTGTGAAAGGAGAAGGGGTGGCAGTGGGCATGCACTTACTGCTGCTGCTGCTGCTGCTGCTGCTGCCAGTGTTTGCACGGCAGGAGGGCTTTTGGGCGTTGCCAGGAAGGCGTTTTTATGTCGATTCCTCCTCTTTCAGCACTGCATTGTGGTGCAAGCAAAAGAAGCAAAACGCGCGGCCCGTTCGGGTTATCGCTTCTCGGCCTTTTGGCTAAGATCAAGTGTAGTATCTGTTCTTATCAGTTTAATATCTGATACGTCCCCTATCTGGGGACCATATATTAAATGGATTTTTAGAACAGGGAGATGGAAATAGAGCTTGCTCTGTCCACTCCACGCATTGACCTGGTATTGCAGTATTTCCAGGACCGGTGCACCCTTTCCTTATGCGTTTACTAAAATCAGATTCCAAAAGTGCTTTTTGTGTTTGCCATTGTTTTTTTCTTTCGGATGGGATCTCCCCTTTTAATCCCATTATTTCAACACCTGTTGGACAATGCATTTGTACAGTCATGTGTGATAATGAGCTAATTTATTAAATGCAATTAATTAATACATTGCCACCTCTTGTTTTGTGTCGTCTGTGTTTCTGTGTTTCCGGCATTTCACATTGGAACAGCTCATTCACCTTCCTTGTCTTCTCTCCGCCCTCCCTCCTAGGTAGGTTAAAGAGCTGCACCTGAGCCAGCCACTGATTGATGCAGCACCATAGTCAAATAGTGGAGTGGAGTAGGGGAACAGCAAACAGCCATTAAAGCAGCCAGCCCGCCCGCCCGCCCGCCCGCCCGTCACAATGGACCTACCTGTGTACACTAGATGGATGTGATGGAATGTACTGTGGTCCCTACATTTCAAGAAGAAGTAAGAATTGCAGTTGCAACAAACCCTTGCTTGCCTACAAAGAGAGCAGCAATTTGGATTTGTTACTATGTTACCTGGAAGAATAACAAACTGTGCAAGGATGGAGGTTGTAGGAGGAAGGAGAACAAGTTGTCTGTAAAGTTGGTGGATGCCTATTTTCCATTTTGCAGTCCCTTGTCTCCCTCTTGTGGCCTCCTGGAGGCAACTAGCTGTGCAAAAAAAAGACAGCCTGGGGGCCGGCTGTTGCAGTGTTGCCCTCTCAGGCAACACTGAGTGACTGACTGAGCCACACCGTCTTATATAAAGTTCAGACGGAACTTTGCACGTGTCATAGTGGAGACCTCAGGAGCCAGAGCCAGCTTTCTGACATCATAATGGGGCCTCAGAGATAAAAGCCTGGGCCCAGGCAGTGTTGGTCAGTGCTGCTCAGCAGGCAGCACTGGACTGGATTAAAGCTGATACAAGGTGTGAAAGGAGAAGGGGTGGCAGTGGGCATGCACTTACTGCTGCTGCTGCTGCTGCTGCCAGTGTTTGCACGGCAGGAGGGCATTTGGGCGTTGCCAGGAAGGCGTTTTTATGTCGATTCCTCCTCTTTCAGCACTGCATTGTGGTGCAAGCAAAAGAAGCAAAACGCGCGGCACGTTCGGGTTATCGCTTCTCGGCCTTTTGGCTAAGATCAAGTGTAGTATCTGTTCTTATCAGTTTAATATCTGATACGTCCCCTATCTGGGGACCATATATTAAATGGATTTTTAGAACAGGGAGATGGAAATAGAGCTTGCTCTGTCCACTCCACGCATTGACCTGGTATTGCAGTATTTCCAGGACCGGTGCACCCTTTCCTTATGTGTTTACTAAAATCAGATTCCAAAAGTGCTTTTTGTGTTTGCCATTGTTTTTGTCTTTCGGATGGGATCTCCCCTTTTAATCCCATTATTTCAACACCTGTTGGACAATGCATTTGTACAGACATGTGTGATAATGAGCTAATTTATTAAATGCAATTAATTAATACATTGCCACCTCTTGTTTTGTGTCGTCTGTGTTTCTGTGTTTCCGGCATTTCACATTGGAACAGCTCATTCACCTTCCTTGTCTTCTCTCCGCCCTCCCTCCTAGGTAGGTTAAAGAGCTGCACCTGAGCCAGCCACTGATTGATGCAGCACCATAGTCAAATAGTGGAGTGGAGTAGGGGAACAGCAAACAGCCATTAAAGCAGCCAGCCCGCCCGTCACAATGGACCTACCTGTGTACACTAGATGGATGTGATGGAATGTACTGTGGTCCCTACATTTCAAGAAGAAGTAAGAATTGCAGTTGCAACAAACCCTTGCTTGCCTACAAAGAGAGCAGCAATTTGGATTTGTTACTATGTTACCTGGAAGAATAACAAACTGTGCAAGGATGGAGGTTGTAGGAGCAAGGAGAACAAGTTGTCTGTAAAGTTGGTGGATGCCTATTTTCCATTTTGCAGTCCCTTGTCTCCCTCTTGTGGCCTCCTGGAGGC
Organism: Rhinoderma darwinii; assembly: GCF_050947455.1. NCBI lineage: Eukaryota > Metazoa > Chordata > Amphibia > Anura > Rhinodermatidae > Rhinoderma > Rhinoderma darwinii. Next base: position 55,586 of record NW_027463423.1, on the reverse strand, counting down.
AACTAGCTGTGCAAAAAAAAGACAGCCTGGGGGCCGGCTGTTGCAGTGTTGCCCTCTCAGGCAACACTGAGTGACTGACTGAGCCGCACCGTCTTATATAAAGTTCAGACGGAACTTTGCACGTGTCATAGTGGAGACCTCAGGAGCCAGAGCCAGCTTTCTGACATCATAATGGGGCCTCAGAGATAAAAGCCTGGGCCCAGGCAGTGTTGGTCAGTGCTGCTCAGCAGGCAGCACTGGACTGGATTAAAGCTGATACAAGGTGTGAAAGGAGAAGGGGTGGCAGTGGGCATGCACTTACTGCTGCTGCTGATGCTGCTGCTGCTGCTGCTGCCAGTGTTTGCACGGCAGGAGGGCATTTGGGCGTTGCCAGGAAGGCGTTTTTATGTTGATTCCTCCTCTTTCAGCACTGCATTGTGGTGCAAGCAAAAGAAGCAAAACGCGCGGCACGTTCGGGTTATCGCTTCTCGGCCTTTTGGCTAAGATCAAGTGTAGTATCTGTTCTTATCAGTTTAATATCTGATACGTGCCCTATCTGGGGACCATATATTAAATGGATTTTTAGAACAGGGAGATGGAAATAGAGCTTGCTCTGTCCACTCCACGCATTGACCTGGTATTGCAGTATTTCCAGGACCGGTGCACCCTTTCCTTATGTGTTTACTAAAATCAGATTCCAAAAGTGCTTTTTGTGTTTGCCATTGTTTTTGTCTTTCGGATGGGATCTCCCCTTTTAATCCCATTATTTCAACACCTGTTGGACAATGCATTTGTACAGTCATGTGTGATAATGAGCTAATTTATTAAATGCAATTAATTAATACATTGCCACCTCTTGTTTTGTGTCGTCTGTGTTTCTGTGTTTCCGGCATTTCACATTGGAACAGCTCATTCACCTTCCTTGTCTTCTCTCCGCCCTCCCTCCTAGGTAGGTTAAAGAGCTGCACCTGAGCCAGCCACTGATTGATGCAGCACCATAGTCAAATAGTGGAGTGGAGTAGGGGAACAGCAAACAGCCATTAAAGCAGCCAGCCCGCCCGCCCGCCCGCCCGTCACAATGGACCTACCTGTGTACACTAGATGGATGTGATGGAATGTACTGTGGTCCCTACATTTCAAGAAGAAGTAAGAATTGCAGTTGCAACAAACCCTTGCTTGCCTACAAAGAGAGCAGCAATTTGGATTTGTTACTATGTTACCTGGAAGAATAACAAACTGTGCAAGGATGGAGGTTGTAGGAGCAAGGAGAACAAGTTGTCTGTAAAGTTGGTGGATGCCTATTTTCCATTTTGCAGTCCCTTGTCTCCCTCTTGTGGCCTCCTGGAGGCAACTAGCTGTGCAAAAAAAAGACAGCCTGGGGGCCGGCTGTTGCAGTGTTGCCCTCTCAGGCAACACTGAGTGACTGACTGAGCCGCACCGTCTTATATAAAGTTCAGACGGAACTTTGCACGTGTCATAGTGGAGACCTCAGGAGCCAGAGCCAGCTTTCTGACATCATAATGGGGCCTCAGAGATAAAAGCCTGGGCCCAGGCAGTGTTGGTCAGTGCTGCTCAGCAGGCAGCACTGGACTGGATTAAAGCTGATACAAGGTGTGAAAGGAGAAGGGGTGGCAGTGGGCATGCACTTACTGCTGCTGCTGCTGCTGCTGCTGCTGCCAGTGTTTGCACGGCAGGAGGGCATTTGGGCGTTGCCAGGAAGGCGTTTTTATGTCGATTCCTCCTCTTTCAGCACTGCATTGTGGTGCAAGCAAAAGAAGCAAAACGCGCGGCACGTTCGGGTTATCGCTTCTCGGCCTTTTGGCTAAGATCAAGTGTAGTATCTGTTCTTATCAGTTTAATATCTGATACGTCCCCTATCTGGGGACCATATATTAAATGGATTTTTAGAACAGGGAGATGGAAATAGAGCTTGCTCTGTCCACTCCACGCATTGACCTGGTATTGCAGTATTTCCAGGACCGGTGCACCCTTTCCTTATGCGTTTACTAAAATCAGATTCCAAAAGTGCTTTTTGTGTTTGCCATTGTTTTTTTCTTTCGGATGGGATCTCCCCTTTTAATCCCATTATTTCAACACCTGTTGGACAATGCATTTGTACAGTCATGTGTGATAATGAGCTAATTTATTAAATGCAATTAATTAATACATTGCCACCTCTTGTTTTGTGTCGTCTGTGTTTCTGTGTTTCCGGCATTTCACATTGGAACAGCTCATTCACCTTCCTTGTCTTCTCTCCGCCCTCCCTCCTAGGTAGGTTAAAGAGCTGCACCTGAGCCAGCCACTGATTGATGCAGCACCATAGTCAAATAGTGGAGTGGAGTAGGGGAACAGCAAACAGCCATTAAAGCAGCCAGCCCGCCCGCCCGCCCGCCCGTCACAATGGACCTACCTGTGTACACTAGATGGATGTGATGGAATGTACTGTGGTCCCTACATTTCAAGAAGAAGTAAGAATTGCAGTTGCAACAAACCCTTGCTTGCCTACAAAGAGAGCAGCAATTTGGATTTGTTACTATGTTACCTGGAAGAATAACAAACTGTGCAAGGATGGAGGTTGTAGGAGCAAGGAGAACAAGTTGTCTGTAAAGTTGGTGGATGCCTATTTTCCATTTTGCAGTCCCTTGTCTCCCTCTTGTGGCCTCCTGGAGGCAACTAGCTGTGCAAAAAAAAGACAGCCTGGGGGCCGGCTGTTGCAGTGTTGCCCTCTCAGGCAACACTGAGTGACTGACTGAGCCGCACCGTCTTATATAAAGTTCAGACGGAACTTTGCACGTGTCATAGTGGAGACCTCAGGAGCCAGAGCCAGCTTTCTGACATCATAATGGGGCCTGAGGAAGACACTAGTTCAGTGTTGAAACGCGTAGCCACCTATTGTTCAATAAATAATTATTATTATTATATATCTTCTATCTTTCATTGACTTTCCACCACAACCACGCAGCAGCGCCCTATAGGATCCTCCTTTTTTTTCCTTCATATGCTTCAATTAGCGGTGACCATTCGTTTTCACCGGTTTTGGATCCTGGCAGCAGCACAGTGGAGTTATTTATTGCCTTTACCAACTACTACGTGGTGAGCACATTAACTACGTTTTACATTTATTTTTAGTCTGATTGACCTGCACTATGTGGCGCCGTGCCTTTTGCTTCTTTATTTTCTTGTGGCCTCCTGGAGGCAACTAGCTGTGCAAAAAAAAGACAGCCTGGGGGCCGGCTGTTGCAGTGTTGCCCTCTCAGGCAACACTGAGTGACTGACTGAGCCGCACCGTCTTATATAAAGTTCAGACGGAACTTTGCACGTGTCATAGTGGAGACCTCAGGAGCCAGAGCCAGCTTTCTGACATCATAATGGGGCCTCAGAGATAAAAGCCTGGGCCCAGGCAGTGTTGGTCAGTGCTGCTCAGCAGGCAGCACTGGACTGGATTAAAGCTGATACAAGGTGTGAAAGGAGAAGGGGTGGCAGTGGGCATGCACTTACTGCTGCTGCTGCTGCTGCTGCTGCCAGTGTTTGCACGGCAGGAGGGCATTTGGGCGTTGCTTCCTCTCCGGCCTTTATTCACCTCCCGCGTAGCTGTGAGTGTGTGTGAGCCTGCAGGGCCCCATGGAATTGCCTAGGAGTAGGCTGAATCGCTGCAAGGGGTGAACAGCAGTATTGGGCAGGCTCGGTCAACGCGCGGCACGTTCGGGTTATCGCTTCTCAGCCTTTTGGCTAAGATCAAGTGTAGTATCTGTTCTTATCAGTTTAATATCTGATACGTCCCCTATCTGGGGACCATATATTAAATGGATTTTTAGAACAGGGAGATGGAAATAGAGCTTGCTCTGTCCACTCCACGCATTGACCTGGTATTGCAGTATTTCCAGGACCGGTGCACCCTTTCCTTATGTGTTTACTAAAATCAGATTCCAAAAGTGCTTTTTGTGTTTGCCATTGTTTTTGTCTTTCGGATGGGATCTCCCCTTTTAATCCCATTATTTCAACACCTGTTGGACAATGCATTTGTACAGTCATGTGTGATAATGAGCTAATTTATTAAATGCAATTAATTAATACATTGCCACCTCTTGTTTTGTGTCGTCTGTGTTTCTGTGTTTCCGGCATTTCACATTGGAACAGCTCATTCACCTTCCTTGTCTTCTCTCCGCCCTCCCTCCTAGGTAGGTTAAAGAGCTGCACCTGAGCCAGCCACTGATTGATGCAGCACCATAGTCAAATAGTGGAGTGGAGTAGGGGAACAGCAAACAGCCATTAAAGCAGCCAGCCCGCCCGCCCGCCCGCCCGTCACAATGGACCTACCTGTGTACACTAGATGGATGTGATGGAATGTACTGTGGTCCCTACATTTCAAGAAGAAGTAAGAATTGCAGTTGCAACAAACCCTTGCTTGCCTACAAAGAGAGCAGCAATTTGGATTTGTTACTATGTTACCTGGAAGAATAACAAACTGTGCAAGGATGGAGGTTGTAGGAGCAAGGAGAACAAGTTGTCTGTAAAGTTGGTGGATGCCTATTTTCCATTTTGCAGTCCCTTGTCTCCCTCTTGTGGCCTCCTGGAGGCAACTAGCTGTGCAAAAAAAAGACAGCCTGGGGGCCGGCTGTTGCAGTGTTGCCCTCTCAGGCAACACTGAGTGACTGACTGAGCCGCACCGTCTTATATAAAGTTCAGACGGAACTTTGCACGTGTCATAGTGGAGACCTCAGGAGCCAGAGCCAGCTTTCTGACATCATAATGGGGCCTCAGAGATAAAAGCCTGGGCCCAGGCAGTGTTGGTCAGTGCTGCTCAGCAGGCAGCACTGGACTGGATTAAAGCTGATACAAGGTGTGAAAGGAGAAGGGGTGGCAGTGGGCATGCACTTACTGCTGCTGCTGCTGCTGCCAGAGTTTGCACGGCAGGAGGGCATTTGGGCGTTGCCAGGAAGGCATTTTTATGTCGATTCCTCCTCTTTCAGCACTGCATTGTGGTGCAAGCAAAAGAAGCAAAACGCGCGACACGTTCGGGTTATCGCTTCTCGGCCTTTTGGCTAAGATCAAGTGTAGTATCTGTTCTTATCAGTTTAATATCTGATACGTCCCCTATCTGGGGACCATATATTAAATGGATTTTTAGAACAGGGAGATGGAAATAGAGCTTGCTTTGTCCACTCCACGCATTGACCTGGTATTGCAGTATTTCCAGGACCGGTGCACCCTTTCCTTATGTGTTTACTAAAATCAGATTCCAAAAGTGCTTTTTGTGTTTGCCATTGTTTTTGTCTTTCGGATGGGATCTCCCCTTTTAATCCCATTATTTCAACACCTGTTGGACAATGCATTTGTACAGTCATGTGTGATAATGAGCTAATTTATTAAATGCAATTAATTAATACATTGCCACCTCTTGTTTTGTGTCGTCTGTGTTTCTGTGTTTCCGGCATTTCACATTGGAACAGCTCATTCACCTTCCTTGTCTTCTCTGCGCCCTCCCTCCTAGGTAGGTTAAAGAGCTGCACCTGAGCCAGCCACTGATTGATGCAGCACCATAGTCAAATAGTGGAGTGGAGTAGGGGAACAGCAAACAGCCATTAAAGCAGCCAGCCCGCCCGCCCGCCCGCCCGTCACAATGGACCTACCTGTGTACACTAGATGGATGTGATGGAATGTACTGTGGTCCCTACATTTCAAGAAGAAGTAAGAATTGCAGTTGCAACAAACCCTTGCTTGCCTACAAAGAGAGCAGCAATTTGGATTTGTTACTATGTTACCTGGAAGAATAACAAACTGTGCAAGGATGGAGGTTGTAGGAGCAAGGAGAACAAGTTGTCTGTAAAGTTGGTGGATGCCTATTTTCCATTTTGCAGTCCCTTGTCTCCCTCTTGTGGCCTCCTGGAGGCAACTAGCTGTGCAAAAAAAAGACAGCCTGGGGGCCGGCTGTTGCAGTGTTGCCCTCTCAGGCAACACTGAGTGACTGACTGAGCCGCACCGTCTTATATAAAGTTCAGACGGAACTTTGCACGTGTCATAGTGGAGACCTCAGGAGCCAGAGCCAGCTTTCTGACATCATAATGGGGCCTGAGGAAGACACTAGTTCAGTGTTGAAACGCGTAGCCACCTATTGTTCAATAAATAATTATTATTATTATATATCTTCTATCTTTCATTGACTTTCCACCACAACCACGCAGCAGCGCCCTATAGGATCCTCCTTTTTTTTCCTTCATATGCTTCAATTAGCGGTGACCATTCGTTTTCACCGGTTTTGGATCCTGGCAGCAGCACAGTGGAGTTATTTATTGCCTTTACCAACTACTACGTGGTGAGCACATTAACTACGTTTTACATTTATTTTTAGTCTGATTGACCTGCACTATGTGGCGCCGTGCCTTTTGCTTCTTTATTTTCTTGTGGCCTCCTGGAGGCAACTAGCTGTGCAAAAAAAAGACAGCCTGGGGGCCGGCTGTTGCAGTGTTGCCCTCTCAGGCAACACTGAGTGACTGACTGAGCCGCACCGTCTTATATAAAGTTCAGACGGAACTTTGCACGTGTCATAGTGGAGACCTCAGGAGCCAGAGCCAGCTTTCTGACATCATAATGGGGCCTCAGAGATAAAAGCCTGGGCCCAGGCAGTGTTGGTCAGTGCTGCTCAGCAGGCAGCACTGGACTGGATTAAAGCTGATACAAGGTGTGAAAGGAGAAGGGGTGGCAGTGGGCATGCACTTACTGCTGCTGCTGCTGCTGCCAGTGTTTGCACGGCAGGAGGGCATTTGGGCGTTGCTTCCTCTCCGGCCTTTATTCACCTCCCGCGTAGCTGTGAGTGTGTGTGAGCCTGCAGGGCCCCATGGAATTGCCTAGGAGTAGGCTGAATCGCTGCAAGGGGTGAACAGCAGTATTGGGCAGGCTCGGTCAACGCGCGGCACGTTCGGGTTATCGCTTCTCAGCCTTTTGGCTAAGATCAAGTGTAGTATCTGTTCTTATCAGTTTAATATCTGATACGTCCCCTATCTGGGGACCATATATTAAATGGATTTTTAGAACAGGGAGATGGAAATAGAGCTTGCTCTGTCCACTCCACGCATTGACCTGGTATTGCAGTATTTCCAGGACCGGTGCACCCTTTCCTTATGTGTTTACTAAAATCAGATTCCAAAAGTGCTTTTTGTGTTTGCCATTGTTTTTGTCTTTCGGATGGGATCTCCCCTTTTAATCCCATTATTTCAACACCTGTTGGACAATGCATTTGTACAGTCATGTGTGATAATGAGCTAATTTATTAAATGCAATTAATTAATACATTGCCACCTCTTGTTTTGTGTCGTCTGTGTTTCTGTGTTTCCGGCATTTCACATTGGAACAGCTCATTCACCTTCCTTGTCTTCTCTCCGCCCTCCCTCCTAGGTAGGTTAAAGAGCTGCACCTGAGCCAGCCACTGATTGATGCAGCACCATAGTCAAATAGTGGAGTGGAGTAGGGGAACAGCAAACAGCCATTAAAGCAGCCAGCCCGCCCGCCCGCCCGCCCGTCACAATGGACCTACCTGTGTACACTAGATGGATGTGATGGAATGTACTGTGGTCCCTACATTTCAAGAAGAAGTAAGAATTGCAGTTGCAACAAACCCTTGCTTGCCTACAAAGAGAGCAGCAATTTGGATTTGTTACTATGTTACCTGGAAGAATAACAAACTGTGCAAGGATGGAGGTTGTAGGAGCAAGGAGAACAAGTTGTCTGTAAAGTTGGTGGATGCCTATTTTCCATTTTGCAGTCCCTTGTCTCCCTCTTGTGGCCTCCTGGAGGCAACTAGCTGTGCAAAAAAAAGACAGCCTGGGGGCCGGCTGTTGCAGTGTTGCCCTCTCAGGCAACACTGAGTGACTGACTGAGCCGCACCGTCTTATATAAAGTTCAGACGGAACTTTGCACGTGTCATAGTGGAGACCTCAGGAGCCAGAGCCAGCTTTCTGACATCATAATGGGGCCTCAGAGATAAAAGCCTGGGCCCAGGCAGTGTTGGTCAGTGCTGCTCAGCAGGCAGCACTGGACTGGATTAAAGCTGATACAAGGTGTGAAAGGAGAAGGGGTGGCAGTGGGCATGCACTTACTGCTGCTGCTGCTGCTGCCAGAGTTTGCACGGCAGGAGGGCATTTGGGCGTTGCCAGGAAGGCATTTTTATGTCGATTCCTCCTCTTTCAGCACTGCATTGTGGTGCAAGCAAAAGAAGCAAAACGCGCGACACGTTCGGGTTATCGCTTCTCGGCCTTTTGGCTAAGATCAAGTGTAGTATCTGTTCTTATCAGTTTAATATCTGATACGTCCCCTATCTGGGGACCATATATTAAATGGATTTTTAGAACAGGGAGATGGAAATAGAGCTTGCTTTGTCCACTCCACGCATTGACCTGGTATTGCAGTATTTCCAGGACCGGTGCACCCTTTCCTTATGTGTTTACTAAAATCAGATTCCAAAAGTGCTTTTTGTGTTTGCCATTGTTTTTGTCTTTCGGATGGGATCTCCCCTTTTAATCCCATTATTTCAACACCTGTTGGACAATGCATTTGTACAGTCATGTGTGATAATGAGCTAATTTATTAAATGCAATTAATTAATACATTGCCACCTCTTGTTTTGTGTCGTCTGTGTTTCTGTGTTTCCGGCATTTCACATTGGAACAGCTCATTCACCTTCCTTGTCTTCTCTCCGCCCTCCCTCCTAGGTAGGTTAAAGAGCTGCACCTGAGCCAGCCACTGATTGATGCAGCACCATAGTCAAATAGTGGAGTGGAGTAGGGGAACAGCAAACAGCCATTAAAGCAGCCAGCCCGCCCGCCCGCCCGCCCGTCACAATGGACCTACCTGTGTACACTAGATGGATGTGATGGAATGTACTGTGGTCCCTACATTTCAAGAAGAAGTAAGAATTGCAGTTGCAACAAACCCTTGCTTGCCTACAAAGAGAGCAGCAATTTGGATTTGTTACTATGTTACCTGGAAGAATAACAAACTGTGCAAGGATGGAGGTTGTAGGAGCAAGGAGAACAAGTTGTCTGTAAAGTTGGTGGATGCTTATTTTCCATTTTGCAGTCCCTTGTCTCCCTCTTGTGGCCTCCTGGAGGCAACTAGCTGTGCAAAAAAAAGACAGCCTGGGGGCCGGCTGTTGCAGTGTTGCCCTCTCAGGCAACACTGAGTGACTGACTGAGCCGCACCGTCTTATATAAAGTTCAGACGGAACTTTGCACGTGTCATAGTGGAGACCTCAGGAGCCAGAGCCAGCTTTCTGACATCATAATGGGGCCTCAGAGATAAAAGCCTGGGCCCAGGCAGTGTTGGTCAGTGCTGCTCAGCAGGCAGCACTGGACTGGATTAAAGCTGATACAAGGTGTGAAAGGAGAAGGGGTGGCAGTGGGCATGCACTTACTGCTGCTGCTGCTGCTGCTGCTGCCAGTGTTTGCACGGCAGGAGGGCATTTGGGCGTTGCCAGGAAGGCGTTTTTATGTCGATTCCTCCTCTTTCAGCACTGCATTGTGGTGCAAGCAAAAGAAGCAAAACGCGCGACACGTTCGGGTTATCGCTTCTCGGCCTTTTGGCTAAGATCAAGTGTAGTATCTGTTCTTATCAGTTTAATATCTGATACGTCCCCTATCTGGGGACCATATATTAAATGGATTTTTAGAACAGGGAGATGGAAATAGAGCTTGCTCTGTCCACTCCACGCATTGACCTGGTATTGCAGTATTTCCAGGACCGATGCACCCTTTCCTTATGTGTTTACTAAAATCAGATTCCAAAAGTGCTTTTTGTGTTTGCCATTGTTTTTGTCTTTCGGATGGGATCTCCCCTTTTAATCCCATTATTTCAACACCTGTTGGACAATGCATTTGTACAGTCATGTGTGATAATGAGCTAATTTATTAAATGCAATTAATTAATACATTGCCACCTCTTGTTTTGTGTCGTCTGTGTTTCTGTGTTTCCGGCATTTCACATTGGAACAGCTCATTCACCTCCCTTGTCTTCTCTCCGCCCTCCCTCCTAGGTAGGTTAAAGAGCTGCACCTGAGCCAGCCACTGATTGATGCAGCACCATAGTCAAATAGTGGAGTGGAGTAGGGGAACAGCAAACAGCCATTAAAGCAGCCAGAACGCCCGCCCGCCCGCCCGCCCGTCACAATGGACCTACCTGTGTACACTAGATGGATGTGATGGAATGTACTGTGGTCCCTACATTTCAAGAAGAAGTAAGAATTGCAGTTGCAACAAACCCTTGCTTGCCTACAAAGAGAGCAGCAATTTGGATTTGTTACTATGTTACCTGGAAGAATAACAAACTGTGCAAGGATGGAGGTTGTAGGAGCAAGGAGAACAAGTTGTCTGTAAAGTTGGTGGATGCCTATTTTCCATTTTGCAGTCCCTTGTCTCCCTCTTGTGGCCTCCTGGAGGCAACTAGCTGTGCAAAAAAAAGACAGCCTGGGGGCCGGCTGTTGCAGTGTTGCCCTCTCAGGCAACACTGAGTGACTGACTGAGCCGCACCGTCTTATATAAAGTTCAGACGGAACTTTGCACGTGTCATAGTGGAGACCTCAGGAGCCAGAGCCAGCTTTCTGACATCATAATGGGGCCTCAGAGATAAAAGCCTGGGCCCAGGCAGTGTTGGTCAGTGCTGCTCAGCAGGCAGCACTGGACTGGATTAAAGCTGATACAAGGTGTGAAAGGAGAAGGGGTGGCAGTGGGCATGCACTTACTGCTGCTGCTGCTGCCAGTGTTTGCACGGCAGGAGGGCATTTGGGCGTTGCCAGGAAGGCGTTTTTATGTCGATTCCTCCTCTTTCAGCACTGCATTGTGGTGCAAGCAAAAGAAGCAAAACGCGCGACACGTTCGGGTTATCGCTTCTCGGCCTTTTGGCTAAGATCAAGTGTAGTATCTGTTCTTAGGAAATAGAGCTTGCTCTGTCCACTCCACGCATTGACCTGGTATTGCAGTATTTCCAGGACCGGTGCACCCTTTCCTTATGTGTTTACTAAAATCAGATTCCAAAAGTGCTTTTTGTGTTTGCCATTGTTTTTGTCTTTCGGATGGGATCTCCCCTTTTAATCCCATTATTTCAACACCTGTTGGACAATGCATTTGTACAGTCATGTGTGATAATGAGCTAATTTATTAAATGCTATTAATTAATACATTGCCACCTCTTGTTTTGTGTCGTCTGTGTTTCTGTGTTTCCGGCATTTCACATTGGAACAGCTCATTCACCTTCCTTGTCTTCTCTCCGCCCTCCCTCCTAGGTAGGTTAAAGAGCTGCACCTGAGCCAGCCACTGATTGATGCAGCACCATAGTCAAATAGTGGAGTGGAGTAGGGGAACAGCAAACAGCCATTAAAGCAGCCAGCCCGCCCGCCCGCCCGCCCGTCACAATGGACCTACCTGTGTACACTAGATGGATGTGATGGAATGTACTGTGGTCCCTACATTTCAAGAAGAAGTAAGAATTGCAGTTGCAACAAACCCTTGCTTGCCTACAAAGAGAGCAGCAATTTGGATTTGTTACTATGTTACGTGGAAGAATAACAAACTGTGCAAGGATGGAGGTTGTAGGAGCAAGGAGAACAAGTTGTCTGTAAAGTTGGTGGATGCCTATTTTCCATTTTGCAGTCCCTTGTCTCCCTCTTGTGGCCTCCTGGAGGCAACTAGCTGTGCAAAAAAAAGACAGCCTGGGGGCCGGCTGTTGCAGTGTTGCCCTCTCAGGCAACACTGAGTGACTGACTGAGCCGCACCGTCTTATATAAAGTTCAGACGGAACTTTGCACGTGTCATAGTGGAGACCTCAGGAGCCAGAGCCAGCTTTCTGACATCATAATGGGGCCTCAGAGATAAAAGCCTGGGCCCAGGCAGTGTTGGTCAGTGCTGCTCAGCAGGCAGCACTGGACTGGATTAAAGCTGATACAAGGTGTGAAAGGAGAAGGGGTGGCAGTGGGCATGCACTTACTGCTGCTGCTGCTGCTGCCAGTGTTTGCACGGCAGGAGGGCATTTGGGCGTTGCCAGGAAGGCGTTTTTATGTCGATTCCTCCTCTTTCAGCACTGCATTGTGGTGCAAGCAAAAGAAGCAAAACGCGCGGCACGTTCGGGTTATCGCTTCTCGGCCTTTTGGCTAAGATCAAGTGTAGTATCTGTTCTTATCAGTTTAATATCTGATACGTCCCCTATCTGGGGACCATATATTAAATGGATTTTTAGAACAGGGAGATGGAAATAGAGCTTGCTCTGTCCACTCCACGCATTGACCTGGTATTGCAGTATTTCCAGGACCGGTGCACCCTTTCCTTATGTGTTTACTAAAATCAGATTCCAAAAGTGCTTTTTGTGTTTGCCATTGTTTTTGTCTTTCGGATGGGATCTCCCCTTTTAATCCCATTATTTCAACACCTGTTGGACAATGCATTTGTACAGTCATGTGTGATAATGAGCTAATTTATTAAATGCTATTAATTAATACATTGCCACCTCTTGTTTTGTGTCGTCTGTGTTTCTGTGTTTCCGGCATTTCACATTGGAACAGCTCATTCACCTTCCTTGTCTTCTCTCCGCCCTCCCTCCTAGGTAGGTTAAAGAGCTGCACCTGAGCCAGCCACTGATTGATGCAGCACCATAGTCAAATAGTGGAGTGGAGTAGGGGAACAGCAAACAGCCATTAAAGCAGCCAGCCTGCCCGCCCGCCCGCCCGTCACAATGGACCTACCTGTGTACACTAGATGGATGTGATGGAATGTACTGTGGTACCTACATTTCAAGAAGAAGTAAGAATTGCAGTTGCAACAAACCCTTGCTTGCCTACAAAGAGAGCAGCAATTTGGATTTGTTACTATGTTACCTGGAAGAATAACAAACTGTGCAAGGATGGAGGTTGTAGGAGCAAGGAGAACAAGTTGTCTGTAAAGTTGGTGGATGCCTATTTTCCATTTTGCAGTCCCTTGTCTCCCTCTTGTGGCCTCCTGGAGGCAACTAGCTGTGCAAAAAAAAGACAGCCTGGGGGCCGGCTGTTGCAGTGTTGCCCTCTCAGGCAACACTGAGTGACTGACTGAGCCGCACCGTCTTATATAAAGTTCAGACGGAACTTTGCATGTGTCATAGTGGAGACCTCAGGAGCCAGAGCCAGCTTTCTGACATCATAATGGGGCCTGAGGAAGACACTAGTTCAGTGTTGAAACGCGTAGCCACCTATTGTTCAATAAATAATTATTATTATTATATATCTTCTATCTTTCATTGACTTTCCACCACAACCACACAGCAGCGCCCTATAGGATCCTCCTTTTTTCTTCCTTCATATGCTTCAATTAGCGGTGACCATTCGTTTTCACCGGTTTTGGATCCTGGCAGCAGCACAGTGGAGTTATTTATTGCCTTTACCAACTACTACGTGGTGAGCACATTAACTACGTTTTACATTTATTTTTAGTCTGATTGACCTGCACTATGTGGCGCCGTGCCTTTTGCTTCTTTATTTTCTTGTGGCCTCCTGGAGGCAACTAGCTGTGCAAAAAAAAGACAGCCTGGGGGCCGGCTGTTGCAGTGTTGCCCTCTCAGGCAACACTGAGTGACTGACTGAGCCGCACCGTCTTATATAAAGTTCAGACGGAACTTTGCACGTGTCATAGTGGAGACCTCAGGAGCCAGAGCCAGCTTTCTGACATCATAATGGGGCCTCAGAGATAAAAGCCTGGGCCCAGGCAGTGTTGGTCAGTGCTGCTCAGCAGGCAGCACTGGACTGGATTAAAGCTGATACAAGGTGTGAAAGGAGAAGGGGTGGCAGTGGGCATGCACTTACTGCTGCTGCTGCCAGTGTTTGCACGGCGGGAGGGCATTTGGGCGTTGCCAGGAAGGCGTTTTTATGTCGATTCCTCCTCTTTCAGCACTGCATTGTGGTGCAAGCAAAAGAAGCAAAACGCGCGGCACGTTCGGGTTATCGCTTCTCGGCCTTTTGGCTAAGATCAAGTGTAGTATCTGTTCTTATCAGTTTAATATCTGATACGTCCCCTATCTGGGGACCATATATTAAATGGATTTTTAGAACAGGGAGATGGAAATAGAGCTTGCTCTGTCCACTCCACGCATTGACCTGGTATTGCAGTATTTCCAGGACCGATGCACCCTTTCCTTATGTGTTTACTAAAATCAGATTCCAAAAGTGCTTTTTGTGTTTGCCATTGTTTTTGTCTTTCGGATGGGATCTCCCCTTTTAATCCCATTATTTCAACACCTGTTGGACAATGCATTTGTACAGTCATGTGTGATAATGAGCTAATTTATTAAATGCAATTAATTAATACATTGCCACCTCTTGTTTTGTGTCGTCTGTGTTTCTGTGTTTCCGGCATTTCACATTGGAACAGCTCATTCACCTTCCTTGTCTTCTCTCCGCCCTCACTCCTAGGTAGGTTAAAGAGCTGCACCTGAGCCAGCCACTGATTGATGCAGCACCATAGTCAAATAGTGGAGTGGAGTAGGGGAACAGCAAACAGCCATTAAAGCAGCCCGCCCGCCCGTCACAATGGACCTACCTGTGTACACTAGATGGATGTGATGGAATGTACTGTGGTCCCTACATTTCAAGAAGAAGTAAGAATTGCAGTTGCAACAAACCCTTGCTTGCCTACAAAGAGAGCAGCAATTTGGATTTGTTACTATGTTACCTGGAAGAATAACAAACTGTGCAAGGATGGAGGTTGTAGGAGCAAGGAGAACAAGTTGTCTGTAAAGTTGGTGGATGCCTATTTTCCATTTTGCAGTCCCTTTTCTCCCTCTTGTGGCCTCCTGGAGGCAACTAGCTGTGCAAAAAAAAGACAGCCTGGGGGCCGGCTGTTGCAGTGTTGCCCTCTCAGGCAACACTGAGTGACTGACTGAGCCGCACCGTCTTATATAAAGTTCAGACGGAACTTTGCACGTGTCATAGTGGAGACCTCAGGAGCCAGAGCCAGCTTTCTGACATCACAATGGGGCCTCAGAGATAAAAGCCTGGGCCCAGGCAGTGTTGGTCAGTGCTGCTCAGCAGGCAGCACTGGACTGGATTAAAGCTGATACAAGGTGTGAAAGGAGAAGGGGTGGCAGTGGGCATGCACTTACTGCTGCTGCTGCTGCTGCTGCTGCCAGTGTTTGCACGGCAGGAGGGCATTTGGGCGTTGCCAGGAAGGCGTTTTTATGTCGATTCCTCCTCTTTCAGCACTGCATTGTGGTGCAAGCAAAAGAAGCAAAACGCGCGACACGTTCGGGTTATCGCTTCTCGGCCTTTTGGCTAAGATCAAGTGTAGTATCTGTTCTTATCAGTTTAATATCTGATACGTCCCCTATCTGGGGACCATATATTAAATGGATTTTTAGAACAGGGAGATGGAAATAGAGCTTGCTCTGTCCACTCCACGCATTGACCTGGTATTGCAGTATTTCCAGGACCGATGCACCCTTTCCTTATGTGTTTACTAAAATCAGATTCCAAAAGTGCTTTTTGTGTTTGCCATTGTTTTTGTCTTTCGGATGGGATCTCCCCTTTTAATCCCATTATTTCAACACCTGTTGGACAATGCATTTGTACAGTCATGTGTGATAATGAGCTAATTTATTAAATGCAATTAATTAATACATTGCCACCTCTTGTTTTGTGTCGTCTGTGTTTCTGTGTTTCCGGCATTTCACATTGGAACAGCTCATTCACCTCCCTTGTCTTCTCTCCGCCCTCCCTCCTAGGTAGGTTAAAGAGCTGCACCTGAGCCAGCCACTGATTGATGCAGCACCATAGTCAAATAGTGGAGTGGAGTAGGGGAACAGCAAACAGCCATTAAAGCAGCCAGCCCGCCCGCCCGCCCGCCCGTCACAATGGACCTACCTGTGTACACTAGATGGATGTGATGGAATGTACTGTGGTCCCTACATTTCAAGAAGAAGTAAGAATTGCAGTTGCAACAAACCCTTGCTTGCCTACAAAGAGAGCAGCAATTTGGATTTGTTACTATGTTACCTGGAAGAATAACAAACTGTGCAAGGATGGAGGTTGTAGGAGCAAGGAGAACAAGTTGTCTGTAAAGTTGGTGGATGCCTATTTTCCATTTTGCAGTCCCTTGTCTCCCTCTTGTGGCCTCCTGGAGGCAACTAGCTGTGCAAAAAAAAGACAGCCTGGGGGCCGGCTGTTGCAGTGTTGCCCTCTCAGGCAAC
The DNA here is from genome assembly GCF_050947455.1 of Rhinoderma darwinii. Taxonomy (NCBI): domain Eukaryota; kingdom Metazoa; phylum Chordata; class Amphibia; order Anura; family Rhinodermatidae; genus Rhinoderma; species Rhinoderma darwinii. Next base: position 39,419 of record NW_027463423.1, on the reverse strand, counting down.
ACTGAGTGACTGACTGAGCCGCACCGTCTTATATAAAGTTCAGACGGAACTTTGCACGTGTCATAGTGGAGACCTCAGGAGCCAGAGCCAGCTTTCTGACATCATAATGGGGCCTCAGAGATAAAAGCCTGGGCCCAGGCAGTGTTGGTCAGTGCTGCTCAGCAGGCAGCACTGGACTGGATTAAAGCTGATACAAGGTGTGAAAGGAGAAGGGGTGGCAGTGGGCATGCACTTACTGCTGCTGCTGCTGCTGCTGCCAGTGTTTGCACGGCAGGAGGGCATTTGGGCGTTGCCAGGAAGGCGTTTTTATGTCGATTCCTCCTCTTTCAGCACTGCATTGTGGTGCAAGCAAAAGAAGCAAAACGCGCGGCACGTTCGGGTTATCGCTTCTCGGCCTTTTGGCTAAGATCAAGTGTAGTATCTGTTCTTATCAGTTTAATATCTGATACGTCCCCTATCTGGGGACCATATATTAAATGGATTTTTAGAACAGGGAGATGGAAATAGAGCTTGCTCTGTCCACTCCACGCATTGACCTGGTATTGCAGTATTTCCAGGACCGGTGCACCCTTTCCTTATGTGTTTACTAAAATCAGATTCCAAAAGTGCTTTTTGTGTTTGCCATTGTTTTTGTCTTTCGGATGGGATCTCCCCTTTTAATCCCATTATTTCAACACCTGTTGGACAATGCATTTGTACAGTCATGTGTGATAATGAGCTAATTTATTAAATGCAATTAATTAATACATTGCCACCTCTTGTTTTGTGTCGTCTGTGTTTCTGTGTTTCCGGCATTTCACATTGGAACAGCTCATTCACCTCCCTTGTCTTCTCTCCGCCCTCCCTCCTAGGTAGGTTAAAGAGCTGCACCTGAGCCAGCCACTGATTGATGCAGCACCATAGTCAAATAGTGGAGTGGAGTAGGGGAACAGCAAACAGCCATTAAAGCAGCCAGCCCGCCCGCCCGCCCGCCCGCCCGTCACAATGGACCTACCTGTGTACACTAGATGGATGTGATGGAATGTACTGTGGTCCCTACATTTCAAGAAGAAGTAAGAATTACAGTTGCAACAAACCCTTGCTTGCCTACAAAGAGACCAGCAATTTGGATTTGTTACTATGTTACCTGGAAGAATAACAAACTGTGCAAGGATGGAGGTTGTAGGAGCAAGGAGAACAAGTTGTCTGTAAAGTTGGTGGATGCCTATTTTCCATTTTGCAGTCCCTTGTCTCCCTCTTGTGGCCTCCTGGAGGCAACTAGCTGTGCAAAAAAAAGACAGCCTGGGGGCCGGCTGTTGCAGTGTTGCCCTCTCAGGCAACACTGAGTGACTGACTGAGCCGCACCGTCTTATATAAAGTTCAGACGGAACTTTGCACGTGTCATAGTGGAGACCTCAGGAGCCAGAGCCAGCTTTCTGACATCATAATGGGGCCTCAGAGATAAAAGCCTGGGCCCAGGCAGTGTTGGTCAGTGCTGCTCAGCAGGCAGCACTGGACTGGATTAAAGCTGATACAAGGTGTGAAAGGAGAAGGGGTGGCAGTGGGCATGCACTTACTGCTGCTGCTGCTGCTGCTGCTGCCAGTGTTTGCACGGCAGGAGGGTATTTGGGTGTTGCCAGGAAGGCGTTTTTATGTCGATTCCTCCTCTTTCAGCACTGCATTGTGGTGCAAGCAAAAGAAGCAAAACGCGCGGCACGTTCGGGTTATCGCTTCTCGGCCTTTTGGCTAAGATCAAGTGTAGTATCTGTTCTTATCAGTTTAATATCTGATACGTCCCCTATCTGGGGACCATATATTAAATGGATTTTTAGAACAGGGAGATGGAAATAGAGCTTGCTCTGTCCACTCCACACATTGACCTGGTATTGCAGTATTTCCAGGACCGATGCACCCTTTCCTTATGTGTTTACTAAAATCAGATTCCAAAAGTGCTTTTTGTGTTTGCCATTGTTTTTGTCTTTCGGATGGGATCTCCCCTTTTAATCCCATTATTTCAACACCTGTTGGACAATGCATTTGTACAGTCATGTGTGATAATGAGCTAATTTATTAAATGCAATTAATTAATACATTGCCACCTCTTGTTTTGTGTCGTCTGTGTTTCTGTGTTTCCGGCATTTCACATTGGAACAGCTCATTCACCTTCCTTGTCTTCTCTCCGCCCTCCCTCCTAGGTAGGTTAAAGAGCTGCACCTGAGCCAGCCACTGATTGATGCAGCACCATAGTCAAATAGTGGAGTGGAGTAGGGGAACAGCAAACAGCCATTAAAGCAGCCAGCCCGCCCGCCCGCCCGCCCGTCACAATGGACCTACCTGTGTACACTAGATGGATGTGATGGAATGTACTGTGGTCCCTACATTTCAAGAAGAAGTAAGAATTGCAGTTGCAACAAACCCTTGCTTGCCTACAAAGAGAGCAGCAATTTGGATTTGTTACTATGTTACCTGGAAGAATAACAAACTGTGCAAGGATGGAGGTTGTAGGAGCAAGGAGAACAAGTTGTCTGTAAAGTTGGTGGATGCCTATTTTCCATTTTGCAGTCCCTTGTCTCCCTCTTGTGGCCTCCTGGAGGCAACTAGCTGTGCAAAAAAAAGACAGCCTGGGGGCCGGCTGTTGCAGTGTTGCCCTCTCAGGCAACACTGAGTGACTGACTGAGCCGCACCGTCTTATATAAAGTTCAGACGGAACTTTGTACGTGTCATAGTGGAGACCTCAGGAGCCAGAGCCAGCTTTCTGACATCATAATGGGGCCTCAGAGATAAAAGCCTGGGCCCAGGCAGTGTTGGTCAGTGCTGCTCAGCAGGCAGCACTGGACTGGATTAAAGCTGATACAAGGTGTGAAAGGAGAAGGGGTGGCAGTGGGCATGCACTTACTGCTGCTGCTGCTGCTGCTGCTGCCAGTGTTTGCACGGCAGGAGGGCATTTGGGCGTTGCCAGGAAGGCGTTTTTATGTCGATTCCTCCTCTTTCAGCACTGCATTGTGGTGCAAGCAAAAGAAGCAAAACGCGCGGCACGTTCGGGTTATCGCTTCTCGGCCTTTTGGCTAAGATCAAGTGTAGTATCTGTTCTTATCAGTTTAATATCTGATACGTCCCCTATCTGGGGACCATATATTAAATGGATTTTTAGAACAGGGAGATGGAAATAGAGCTTGCTCTGTCCACTCCACGCATTGACCTGGTATTGCAGTATTTCCAGGACCGGTGCACCCTTTCCTTATGTGTTTACTAAAATCAGATTCCAAAAGTGCTTTTTGTGTTTGCCATTGTTTTTGTCTTTCGGATGGGATCTCCCCTTTTAATCCCATTATTTCAACACCTGTTGGACAATGCATTTGTACAGTCATGTGTGATAATGAGCTAATTTATTAAATGCAATTAATTAATACATTGCCACCTCTTGTTTTGTGTCGTCTGTGTTTCTGTGTTTCCGGCATTTCACATTGGAACAGCTCATTCACCTTCCTTGTCTTCTCTCCGCCCTCCCTCCTAGGTAGGTTAAAGAGCTGCACCTGAGCCAGCCACTGATAGATGCAGCACCATAGTCAAATAGTGGAGTGGAGTAGGGGAACAGCAAACAGCCATTAAAGCAGCCAGCCCGCCCGCCCGCCCGCCCGCCACAATGGACCTACCTGTGTACACTAGATGGATGTGATGGAATGTACTGTGGTCCCTACATTTCAAGAAGAAGTAAGAATTGCAGTTGCAACAAACCCTTGCTTGCCTACAAAGAGAGCAGCAATTTGGATTTGTTACTATGTTACCTGGAAGAATAACAAACTGTGCAAGGATGGAGGTTGTAGGAGCAAGGAGAACAAGTTGTCTGTAAAGTTGGTGGATGCCTATTTTCCATTTTGCAGTCCCTTGTCTCCCTCTTGTGGCCTCCTGGAGGCAACTAGCTGTGCAAAAAAAAGACAGCCTGGGGGCCGGCTGTTGCAGTGTTGCCCTCTCAGGCAACACTGAGTGACTGACTGAGCCGCACCGTCTTATATAAAGTTCAGACGGAACTTTGCACGTGTCATAGTGGAGACCTCAGGAGCCAGAGCCAGCTTTCTGACATCATAATGGGGCCTCAGAGATAAAAGCCTGGGCCCAGGCAGTGTTGGTCAGTGCTGCTCAGCAGGCAGCACTGGACTGGATTAAAGCTGATACAAGGTGTGAAAGGAGAAGGGGTGGCAGTGGGCATGCACTTGCTGCTGCTGCTGCTGCTGCTGCCAGTGTTTGCACGGCAGGAGGGTATTTGGGCGTTGCCAGGAAAGCGTTTTTATGTCGATTCCTCCTCTTTCAGCACTGCATTGTGGTGCAAGCAAAAGAAGCAAAACGCGCGGCACGTTCGGGTTATCGCTTCTCGGCCTTTTGGCTAAGATCAAGTGTAGTATCTGTTCTTATCAGTTTAATATCTGATACGTCCCCTATCTGGGGACCATATATTAAATGGATTTTTAGAACAGGGAGATGGAAATAGAGCTTGCTCTGTCCACTCCACGCATTGACCTGGTATTGCAGTATTTCCAGGACCGGTGCACCCTTTCCTTATGTGTTTACTAAAATCAGATTCCAAAAGTGCTTTTTGTGTTTGCCATTGTTTTTGTCTTTCGGATGGGATCTCCCCTTTTAATCCCATTATTTCAACACCTGTTGGACAATGCATTTGTACAGTCATGTGTGATAATGAGCTAATTTATTAAATGCAATTAATTAATACATTGCCACCTCTTGTTTTGTGTCGTCTGTGTTTCTGTGTTTCCGGCATTTCACATTGGAACAGCTCATTCACCTTCCTTGTCTTCTCTCCGCCCTCCCTCCCAGGTAGGTTAAAGAGCTGCACCTGAGCCAGCCACTGATTGATGCAGCACCATAGTCAAATAGTGGAGTGGAGTAGGGGAACAGCAAACAGCCATTAAAGCAGCCCGCCCGCCCGCCCGTCACAATGGACCTACCTGTGTACACTAGATGGATGTGATGGAATGTACTGTGGTCCCTACATTTCAAGAAGAAGTAAGAATTGCAGTTGCAACAAACCCTTGCTTGCCTACAAAGAGAGCAGCAATTTGGATTTGTTACTATGTTACCTGGAAGAATAACAAACTGTGCAAGGATGGAGGTTGTAGGAGCAAGGAGAACAAGTTGTCTGTAAAGTTGGTGGATGCCTATTTTCCATTTTGCAGTCCCTTGTCTCCCTCTTGTGGCCTCCTGGAGGCAACTAGCTGTGCAAAAAAAAGACAGCCTGGGGGCCGGCTGTTGCAGTGTTGCCCTCTCAGGCAACACTGAGTGACTGACTGAGCCGCACCGTCTTATATAAAGTTCAGACGGAACTTTGCACGTGTCATAGTGGAGACCTCAGGAGCCAGAGCCAGCTTTCTGACATCATAATGGGGCCTCAGAGATAAAAGCCTGGGCCCAGGCAGTGTTGGTCAGTGCTGCTCAGCAGGCAGCACTGGACTGGATTAAAGCTGATAAAAGGTGTGAAAGGAGAAGGGGTGGCAGTGGGCATGCACTTACTGCTGCTGCTGCTGCTGCTGCTGCCAGTGTTTGCACGGCAGGAGGGCATTTGGGCGTTGCCAGGAAGGCGTTTTTATGTAGATTCCTCCTCTTTCAGCACTGCATTGTGGTGCAAGCAAAAGAAGCAAAACGCGCGGCACGTTCGGGTTATCGCTTCTCGGCCTTTTGGCTAAGATCAAGTGTAGTATCTGTTCTTTTTTTTTTTTTTTTTTTTTTTTTTAAATTTTAAATTTTTATTAATTTTTCAGAAATACAGAATAAAGAAATAGGAACAACAGGAAAAAAAATATATAAATCAGACCTTATCCACATTAGGCTCACGCAGGAACCTCCAAACCCATAAGACACTTATGGTAATAGCATATATTGGACCACATGTCCCATGACATTATATAAACAGATGAATGTAAAGTGACCCAACAACCCCATGTCTCCTCCGTTAGACAGCTATGCAAACAAAGAGTTACCACAATACCACTGAAATTACTTATACAATAATTCATATCTTACATTAAATGAACATATGATAATACCCTTGGCATGAGACTAGTAACCTAATTTAAGGACTCTAAGTATTTGTGCCTTGTCCCATTTCTCAAGTGACCTTTGAAATAAGAGGGAGCAAATGGGCTCCTTGTGCAGAGGTGGACAGATATCTGATCCATGGTTCCCATAATGTAAGGACGTGGGGAAGTCTATGAGATCTCAGAGCATACATGCGTTCCATGGTATAGGAAACATTAACCTGGTTGATCAATTCCGAAATGGAGTATTGATTGTGTAATTTCCAGTATTTAGCTAAAAGTAAACGTGTCGCTATAATAATATGGCTGGACACCATTTGAGAGAAGCTTGGGATATTGTGCATGTTGAGAAAACATAAGGCCAGTGCCGGATCCGGTGTAACCATACAGGACGAAATTTGAGAAATGATATCAAATACCTGTCCCCAGAACGCATAGACTTCCGGACATTGCCACCACATGTGAAAGTACGACCCTTTGCAACCACACCCCTTCCAACAAACCTCCGGGTAAGAGTTATCAGATTTCGCAAAATTTAAAGGTGTTAAGTACCAGCGTAACAACAGTTTTTGGGAAGCTTCCCAATGTTTAACCCCCTTAGAAATTTTTTTGGTCCATGCGAAGGCTTTCTGCCATTCCATCAGAGAAAAGGAAGAGTTAAAATCTTCCTCCCATTTAGCGCAATAAGAAGGTATGTTGGGAAGGAGGTGCTCACACATATTTCCATAAAATTTCGAGATACCCTGTTTCCTATTTTCAGGGTCAAAATATTGCTGGCGGGCCATGGAGGGGAATACTGAAGCACTGACGTCTAAAGATGTAAATAAGTGTCTTATACATAAATATTTGTAGAAGTCTCTATTGGAGATACCATAAGTCTTTACTAATTCTGTAAAGGCTAGTAATGTGCGGCCATTAAATAACAAGTGGATATGAGAGATCCCTGAATTTATCCAGCTATCCAACGATATCTCAGGTAAAAAGGTAAGTAAATATCGTAAGGGCAAATTTTTAAGTGAAGTGAGGGCCAAGGGAGGAAGCCTGTTGGCGTAATTTTTCCATATTTTCAGAGAGGTCGCAACAGTGGGGGACACGCAATTATAAGTATTTGGAGAAGAATGTGAACCAACCCCTAGCAATGAAATAAGCGGTGGACCTACCATTACCTGTTCAATATGTATCCACCTCTTTGAGGGGAGACGTGCACACCAATACTTTAGTTGGTCTAGTGAGACTGCCCAATAATACTTTTGGACATCTGGCATTCCCATACCCCCCTGTCTCCAGTGTCGAAATAGTGTATGCATCCTTACTCTAGGCTTTTTGTGCGCCCATATGAAATTATTAAGTATTCTTTGGAGACTCCTCACAAAAGAACTAGGAAGAGGGATTGTCAGTGCACGTAACTTGTACAAAATAATCGGCAAAACCATCATTTTAATGATTGCTATTTTCCCCGCCCAGGAAGTACAAACTCCGCTATATGTAGATAGCAGTTGGGGAATACTGGTTAAGAGAGGAGCAAAATTATGTTTGAATAGGAGATTCGTTGAGTTAGTGAGTTGTATACCCAGGTACGAAATTTTTAATGAGTTCCATTGGAAAGGGAAGGAGTTACGGATTTTATTCCTAACTTGCTCCGATATTCCCACCTCTAACAAATGCGATTTACTAGCATTAATTTTGTAGTAAGCCACTTTCCCAAATGAATCTAAGGTGTGTTGCACTTCCGATAGGGACATTAAAGGATTAGAGAGTGTGAGGATGACATCATCGGCATATAACCCTATCTTATGTTGAAGGGAGCCAATCGTAATACCAGTGATGGCTGGGTTCTGCCTAATAGACATAGCTAGAGGTTCCATAACCATTGCAAAGATCAGGGGTGATAACGGGCACCCCTGACGTGTGCCATTGGAAATAGAAAATGATGCAGACATAAACCCAGAGGCCAATACTCTAGCTGACGGATTTGAGTACAGTGCCATAATAGCGGATTTTATCCACCCATCAAATCCAAATTTGCTCAAAACAGCCTCCAGGTAACCCCAATGGACCCGATCGAATGCCTTCTCCGCATCCAAAGCAAGAAGCACGGAAGGCACTCGACGGGTCTTCGCCCAATGAACCAGATTTATCAGCCTTCTGGTGCCATCCGGTGCCTGCCTTCCGGCTATAAATCCCACCTGGTCTTCATGTATCAATTCAGGAAGTAATGTATCTAACCGACCAGCCAATATTTTAGCATAAATTTTAACATCAGTATTCAAAAGAGATATTGGGCGAAAGTTAGCAGGAGAGTCAGGCGTTTTCCCAGGTTTCGGCAAAGTAACTACTGTGGCAGCAAGCATTTCTTGCGGAAAGGACCCCAACCCTGCAGCTTCAGTAAACACTTTAACTAAGTATGGAGCTAGAGTCGTGTCATATCTTTTATAGTACTGATTAGTAAACCCATCTGGGCCTGGGGCTTTGCCTGGCTTTAAACTTTTAATAGCTTGTGACACTTCAAGTATCGTAAAGGGGGATTGTAATTGAATACTGTCCTCTACAGACAGGGAAGGAAGGTTCAGACCACTCAGGAAGTTATTAATGTCCGAAACTGAAGGTTGATAGGTGGTTTTATCTTCTTTAAGGTTATACAAATTATGATAGAAATTCCAGAATTGATCACTAATTTCTTGAGGGTGAGTAATTTTATTGCCATTTTTGTCCATCAAAAATGCTGTTCTCTGTTTAGCACTTTTCTTTTTGAGCATTTTAGCTAAAAGTGCTCCTGGTCTATTACCATGAAGATAAAATCCGAATTGTAATTTTTTAAATAAGGCCATATGTCCAGACATCAGCACTGCCTGCAATTGGTCCCTAAGAACTTTGATTTTTTGCGAAGTGTCCGGAGTCACTTTAGATTTATTAAGGGATTCTAGATTGTGTAACTGAGTGAGGATATCCTTAGTAGTTTTTTCCTTATCTTTTTTTAATCTGGAGGCAGCCTGAATTCCCATCCCCCTCATATATGCCTTATGGGCATTCCATAAAGAAAAGCAATTGGTTGAGGAAGGGGCATTAATTTCAAAGTATGTTTGGACGTGTGTATCCATCAAATCTTTTGTGAGAGGATGTTCTAATACTAGATCATTCAGTCTCCATGAAGAGAAAGGGGGTGTTGGTAATTGGTCTATGACCTTTATAGATATGGGAGCATGATCTGACCATGATATGTCCCCAATAGTGGATGTGGAGATGCATTGAAGACCAGATTTACTCACCAGAAACATATCAATACGAGAGTATACTTTGTGTGGCGCAGAAAAGTATGTAAAGTCGCGCTCATTCCCATGTTGACAGCGCCACACATCATAAAGCTCTTCTAGGTGTACTGTGTGGTGTAAATTGGAGTGGGGTCTATGGGCATTTGAGGAATCAATTGAGGGATGCATGACTTCATTAAAATCCCCTCCTATAATCAACAACCCCTTCTTCACCTTATTTACCTTTCGGAGGATCTTATGAAAGGCCTTAAGCTGATGTGAATTAGGGAGATAGATGTTAACAAACGTAAAGGTAATATTGTTTATGTCGCATATGAGTATCACAAATCTACCTTGTGGATCTAACATGACCTGATGCATTTGAAAGGCAACCGAGTCCTTTATCGCAATCAAAACACCTTTGGTTTTACTGGAATGAGATGGTTGAAATATATGGGGAAATCTAAAATGCGTACATTTCGGTGGATGAAGGGAGGAGAAGTGGGTCTCCTGAGCAAAGAAAACATCATTGCGAAGAGACAAGGCTTCCTTCCACATCTGTCTCCTTTTAAAAGGGCTGTTGAGCCCCTTTACATTTAAAGAGGATATATTAATCGGCATGAGGCAGCATAAAAGAACTTATTATGTCTGACTGGGTAAGAATCATGAATTCGAAACAAAGATATAGGATCTTGCGGACCATGAAATGTACAGTACCACATTACTAAATACAGAAATATTAACATAAGAACAGTGCAAAACAGAAAAACATGGCGCCTACACTGCGCCGTACAGACCTCCGTGGGGGAGAGAGAATAAAGGTAACCACAACAAATAGCATTATTGCATGACCATACTACCAGCAGAAAAATCAGGTGGCAGAGTGTCCCTGTGCCAATTCCCATTCCGGATGAAGACGTCTCGGTGGCTTGTTAGCTGACCCCGTTCCCAAAGCCTGGACGGGAATGTTCCACTTGCGTAGCAAATCAATCCCATCAGAAGGAGTATGAATCACATGTGTGGAACCATTCCTAGAAACCACTAACTTGACCGGGAAACCCCACTTATATCTCAGATTCTGCTCCCTAAGAGCCAAAGTGATCGGGTGAAACTGCTTTCTTAGCATCAAGGTGGAAGCTGACAGATCCGGGTATATTGAAATATGAGCATATGGGGATGGGAGTTTCCCCAACTTTCTGGACTCCTGAAGGATACGATCTTTGGCTTGGTAAAAGTGTACCCTCGAGAGAACATCTCTAGGAACGTTTTCCGGAACAGCCCTAGATTTAGGAATTCTGTGTGATCTGTCCAAAGTTATATCCAGTGGAGCAAACATTGGAACCAAGGCTTTAAACATGGTCTGCAGAAAATTGGGTAATTCAGAGGGTGAGATTTCTTCAGGGATCCCTCTGATTTTTAGATTATTTCTCCTCGACCTATCTTCTTGATCCATGAGCTTGTCTTTTAGCCATCTCACCTCATCCTTAAACTCAGCATGTGCGTCGATAAGATCATTGTGAGCCTTGGCATGGTCTCCCATGCTGCGTTCTAGATGATCCGTGCGGTATCCTAGGTCATCCACCGTCGTGTGAATTTGTGCCAGTATCCGATCCAGCACTCCAGAAATGGAAGTCTGCAATGTATGCATTAACCCCTTCATGACTGCAGTGGTCAGGGGAGCATCATCTGAAATCTCAGACAATCCAGACATATCAGAAGCCGTGAGGAGAGTATCTTGTGATGGCAAGCTGTGAGGGAAGAGCGCTTTTTTAAAAGCAGGGCCTTTACTGTTGGGCGAGGATGGGCCCGATCCCGTCGCTCCTCGTTTACCGGGGCCTGACACTTCTTCCATCCTGCCCTGTGTTTCCCCCTCTGCAGACTGACCTGGTGCAGCCGATAGCTGCTTGTGATGTTGCCGCGCGTCCGGCACAGACAGTGAGTCGGCGCCATCTTGTGACCGGCTCGTCGCAGAGAAGTAATCCGGGAGTTTTTTGGGTTCCGCTTTGACCTGTCGTCTCCTGGTCATATTCCACATCGATGTCGGCTGTATCAGGAATCTGTTCCGGTAAGTAAAACTTCCGTAGCAGGTCTTATGCCGCTGTGAGCCGTTGTAATGCTATTGCTGAAGCGGGAGAAAGTGCACTACACCGCCATTCCAGTCAGCGGCTAGCTCCGCCCCCCCGTGTAGTATCTGTTCTTATCAGTTTAATATCTGATACGTCCCCTATCTGGGGACCATATATTAAATGGATTTTTAGAACAGGGAGATGGAAATAGAGCTTGCTCTGTCCACTCCACGCATTGACCTGGTATTGCAGTATTTCCAGGACCGGTGCACCCTTTCCTTATGTGTTTACTAAAATCAGATTCCAAAAGTGCTTTTTGTGTTTGCCATTGTTTTTGTCTTTCGGATGGGATCTCCCCTTTTAATCCCATTATTTCAACACCTGTTGGACAATGCATTTGTACAGTCATGTGTGATAATGAGCTAATTTATTAAATGCAATTAATTAATACATTGCCACCTCTTGTTTTGTGTCGTCTGTGTTTCTGTGTTTCCGGCATTTCACATTGGAACAGCTCATTCACCTTCCTTGTCTTCTCTCCGCCCTCCCTCCTAGGTAGGTTAAAGAGCTGCACCTGAGCCAGCCACTGATTGATGCAGCACCATAGTCAAATAGTGGAGTGGAGTAGGGGAACAGCAAACAGCCATTAAAGCAGCCAGCCCGCCCGCCCGCCCGCCCGCCCGCCCGCCCGTCACAATGGACCTACCTGTGTACACTAGATGGATGTGATGGAATGTACTGTGGTCCCTACATTTCAAGAAGAAGTAAGAATTGCAGTTGCAACAAACCCTTGCTTGCCTACAAAGAGAGCAGCAATTTGGATTTGTTACTATGTTACCTGGAAGAATAACAAACTGTGCAAGGATGGAGGTTGTAGGAGCAAGGAGAACAAGTTGTCTGTAAAGTTGGTGGATGCCTATTTTCCATTTTGCAGTCCCTTGTCTCCCTCTTGTGGCCTCCTGGAGGCAACTAGCTGTGCAAAAAAAAGACAGCCTGGGGGCCGGCTGTTGCAGTGTTGCCCTCTCAGGCAACACTGAGTGACTGACTGAGCCGCACCGTCTTATATAATGTTCAGACGGAACTTTGCACGTGTCATAGTGGAGACCTCAGGAGCCAGAGCCAGCTTTCTGACATCATAATGGGGCCTCAGAGATAAAAGCCTGGGCCCAGGCAGTGTTGGTCAGTGCTGCTCAGCAGGCAGCACTGGACTGGATTAAAGCTGATACAAGGTGTGAAAGGAGAAGGGGTGGCAGTGGGCATGCACTTACTGCTGCTGCTGCTGCTGCTGCTGCTGCTGCCAGTGTTTGCACGGCAGGAGGGCATTTGGGCGTTGCCAGGAAGGCGTTTTTATGTCGATTCCTCCTCTTTCAGCACTGCATTGTGGTGCAAGCAAAAGAAGCAAAACGCGCGGCACGTTCGGGTTATCGCTTCTCGGCCTTTTGGCTAAGATCAAGTGTAGTATCTGTTCTTATCAGTTTAATATCTGATACGTCCCCTATCTGGGGACCATATATTAAATGGATTTTTAGAACAGGGAGATGGAAATAGAGCTTGCTCTGTCCACTCCACGCATTGACCTGGTATTGCAGTATTTCCAGGACCGGTGCACCCTTTCCTTATGTGTTTACTAAAATCAGATTCCAAAAGTGCTTTTTGTGTTTGCCATTGTTTTTGTCTTTCGGATGGGATCTCCCCTTTTAATCCCATTATTTCAACACCTGTTGGACAATTTATTTGTACAGTCATGTGTGATAATGAGCTAATTTATTAAATGCAATTAATTAATACATTGCCACCTCTTGTTTTGTGTCGTCTGTGTTTCTGTGTTTCCGGCATTTCACATTGGAACAGCTCATTCACCTTCCTTGTCTTCTCTCCGCCCTCCCTCCTAGGTAGGTTAAAGAGCTGCACCTGAGCCAGCCACTGATTGATGCAGCACCATAGTCAAATAGTGGAGTGGAGTAGGGGAACAGCAAACAGCCATTAAAGCAGCCAGCCCGCCCGCCCGCCCGCCCGCCCGTCACAATGGACCTACCTGTGTACACTAGATGGATGTGATGGAATGTACTGTGGTCCCTACATTTCAAGAAGAAGTAAGAATTGCAGTTGCAACAAACCCTTGCTTGCCTACAAAGAGAGCAGCAATTTGGATTTGTTACTATGTTACCTGGAAGAATAACAAACTGTGCAAGGATGGAGGTTGTAGGAGCAAGGAGAACAAGTTGTCTGTAAAGTTGGTGGATGCCTATTTTCCATTTTGCAGTCCCTTGTCTCCCTCTTGTGGCCTCCTGGAGGCAACTAGCTGTGCAAAAAAAAGACAGCCTGGGGGCCGGCTGTTGCAGTGTTGCCCTCTCAGGCAACACTGAGTGACTGACTGAGCCGCACCGTCTTATATAAAGTTCAGACGGAACTTTGCACGTGTCATAGTGGAGACCTCAGGAGCCAGAGCCAGCTTTCTGACATCATAATGGGGCCTCAGAGATAAAAGCCTGGGCCCAGGCAGTGTTGGTCAGTGCTGCTCAGCAGGCAGCACTGGACTGGATTAAAGCTGATACAAGGTGTGAAAGGAGAAGGGGTGGCAGTGGGCATGCACTTACTGCTGCTGCTGCTGCTGCTGCTGCTGCTGCCAGTGTTTGCACGGCAGGAGGGCATTTGGGCGTTGCCAGGAAGGCGTTTTTATGTCGATTCCTCCTCTTTCAGCACTGCATTGTGGTGCAAGCAAAAGAAGCAAAACGCGCGGCACGTTCGGGTTATCGCTTCTCGGCCTTTTGGCTAAGATCAAGTGTAGTATCTGTTCTTATCAGTTTAATATCTGATACGTCCCCTATCTGGGGACCATATATTAAATGGATTTTTAGAACAGGGAGATGGAAATAGAGCTTGCTCTGTCCACTCCACGCATTGACCTGGTATTGCAGTATTTCCAGGACCGGTGCACCCTTTCCTTATGTGTTTACTAAAATCAGATTCCAAAAGTGCTTTTTGTGTTTGCCATTGTTTTTGTCTTTCGGATGGGATCTCCCCTTTTAATCCCATTATTTCAACACCTGTTGGACAATTTATTTGTACAGTCATGTGTGATAATGAGCTAATTTATTAAATGCAATTAATTAATACATTGCCACCTCTTGTTTTGTGTCGTCTGTGTTTCTGTGTTTCCGGCATTTCACATTGGAACAGCTCATTCACCTTCCTTGTCTTCTCTCCGCCCTCCCTCCTAGGTAGGTTAAAGAGCTGCACCTGAGCCAGCCACTGATTGATGCAGCACCATAGTCAAATAGTGGAGTGGAGTAGGGGAACAGCAAACAGCCATTAAAGCAGCCAGCCCGCCCGCCCGCCCGTCACAATGGACCTACCTGTGTACACTAGATGGATGTGATGGAATGTACTGTGGTCCCTACATTTCAAGAAGAAGTAAGAATTGCAGTTGCAACAAACCCTTGCTTGCCTACAAAGAGAGCAGCAATTTGGATTTGTTACTATGTTACCTGGAAGAATAACAAACTGTGCAAGGATGGAGGTTGTAGGAGCAAGGAGAACAAGTTGTCTGTAAAGTTGGTGGATGCCTATTTTCCATTTTGCAGTCCCTTGTCTCCCTCTTGTGGCCTCCTGGAGGCAACTAGCAGTGCAAAAAAAAGACAGCCTGGGGGCCGGCTGTTGCAGTGTTGCCCTCTCAGGCAACACTGAGTGACTGACTGAGCCGCACCGTCTTATATAAAGTTCAGACGGAACTTTGCACGTGTCATAGTGGAGACCTCAGGAGCCAGAGCCAGCTTTCTGACATCATAATGGGGCCTCAGAGATAAAAGCCTGGGCCCAGGCAGTGTTGGTCAGTGCTGCTCAGCAGGCAGCACTGGACTGGATTAAAGCTGATACAAGGTGTGAAAGGAGAAGGGGTGGCAGTGGGCATGCACTTACTGCTGCTGCTGCTGCTGCTGCTGCTGCTGCTGCCAGTGTTTGCACGGCAGGAGGGCATTTGGGCGTTGCCAGGAAGGCGTTTTTATGTCGATTCCTCCTCTTTCAGCACTGCATTGTGGTGCAAGCAAAAGAAGCAAAACGCGCGGCACGTTCGGGTTATCGCTTCTCGGCCTTTTGGCTAAGATCAAGTGTAGTATCTGTTCTTATCAGTTTAATATCTGATACGTCCCCTATCTGGGGACCATATATTAAATGGATTTTTAGAACATGGAGATGGAAATAGAGCTTGCTCTGTCCACTCCACACATTGACCTGGTATTGCAGTATTTCCAGGACCGGTGCACCCTTTCCTTATGTGTTTACTAAAATCAGATTCCAAAAGTGCTTTTTGTGTTTGCCATTGTTTTTGTCTTTCGGATGGGATCTCCCCTTTTAATCCCATTATTTCAACACCTGTTGGACAATGCATTTGTACAGTCATGTGTGATAATGAGCTAATTTATTAAATGCAATTAATTAATACATTGCCACCTCTTGTTTTGTGTCGTCTGTGTTTCTGTGTTTCCGGCATTTCACATTGGAACAGCTCATTCACCTTCCTTGTCTTCTCTCCGCCCTCCCTCCTAGGTAGGTTAAAGAGCTGCACCTGAGCCAGCCACTGATTGATGCAGCACCATAGTCAAATAGTGGAGTGGAGTAGGGGAACAGCAAACAGCCATTAAAGCAGCCAGCCCGCCCGCCCGCCCGTCACAATGGACCTACCTGTGTACACTAGATGGATGTGATGGAATGTACTGTGGTCCCTACATTTCAAGAAGAAGTAAGAATTGCAGTTGCAACAAACCCTTGCTTGCCTACAAAGAGAGCAGCAATTTGGATTTGTTACTATGTTACCTGGAAGAATAACAAACTGTGCAAGGATGGAGGTTTTAGGAGCAAGGAGAACAAGTTGTCTGTAAAGTTGGTGGATGCCTATTTTCCATTTTGCAGTCCCTTGTCTCCCTCTTGTGGCCTCCTGGAGGCAACTAGCTGTGCAAAAAAAAGACAGCCTGGGGGCCGGCTGTTGCAGTGTTGCCCTCTCAGGCAACACGGAGTGACTGACTGAGCCGCACCGTCTTATATAAAGTTCAGACGGAACTTTGCACGTGTCATAGTGGAGACCTCAGGAGCCAGAGCCAGCTTTCTGACATCATAATGGGGCCTCAGAGATAAAAGCCTGGGCCCAGGCAGTGTTGGTCAGTGCTGCTCAGCAGGCAGCACTGGACTGGATTAAAGCTGATACAAGGTGTGAAAGGAGAAGGGGTGGCAGTGGGCATGCACTTACTGCTGCTGCTGCTGCTGCTGCCAGTGTTTGCACGGCAGGAGGGCATTTGGGCGTTGCCAGGAAGGCGTTTTTATGTCGATTCCTCCTCTTTCAGCACTGCATTGTGGTGCAAGCAAAAGAAGCAAAACGCGCGGCACGTTCGGGTTATCGCTTCTCGGCCTTTTGGCTAAGATCAAGTGTAGTATCTGTTCTTATCAGTTTAATATCTGATACGTCCCCTATCTGGGGACCATATATTAAATGGATTTTTAGAACAGGGAGATGGAAATAGAGCTTGCTCTGTCCACTCCACGCATTGACCTGGTATTGCAGTATTTCCAGGCCGGTGCACCCTTTCCTTATGTGTTTACTAAAATCAGATTCCAAAAGTGCTTTTTGTGTTTGCCATTGTTTTTGTCTTTCGGATGGGATCTCCCCTTTTAATCCCATTATTTCAACACCTGTTGGACAATGCATTTGTACAGTCATGTGTGATAATGAGCTAATTTATTAAATGCAATTAATTAATACATTGCCACCTCTTGTTTTGTGTCGTCTGTGTTTCTGTGTTTCCGGCATTTCACATTGGAACAGCTCATTCACCTTCCTTGTCTTCTCTCCGCCCTCCCTCCTAGGTAGGTTAAAGAGCTGCACCTGAGCCAGCCAGTGATTGATGCAGCACCATAGTCAAATAGTGGAGTGGAGTAGGGGAACAGCAAAAAGCCATTAAAGCAGCCAGCCCGCCCGCCCGCCCGCCCGTCACAATGGACCTACCTGTGTACACTAGATGGATGTGATGGAATGTACTGTGGTCCCTACATTTCAAGAAGAAGTAAGAATTGCAGTTGCAACAAACCCTTGCTTGCCTACAAAGAGAGCAGCAATTTGGATTTGTTACTATGTTACCTGGAAGAATAACAAACTGTGCAAGGATGGAGGTTGTAGGAGCAAGGAGAACAAGTTGTCTGTAAAGTTGGTGGATGCCTATTTTCCATTTTGCAGTCCCTTGTCTCCCTCTTGTGGCCTCCTGGAGGCAACTAGCTGTGCAAAAAAAAGACAGCCTGGGGGCCGGCTGTTGCAGTGTTGCCCTCTCAGGCAACACTGAGTGACTGACTGAGCCGCACCGTCTTATATAAAGTTCAGACGGAACTTTGCACGTGTCATAGTGGAGACCTCAGGAGCCAGAGCCAGCTTTCTGACATCATAATGGGGCCTCAGAGATAAAAGCCTGGGCCCAGGCAGTGTTGGTCAGTGCTGCTCAGCAGGCAGCACTGGACTGGATTAAAGCTGATACAAGGTGTGAAAGGAGAAGGGGTGGCAGTGGGCATGCACTTACTGCTGCTGCTGCTGCTGCTGCCAGTGTTTGCACGGCAGGAGGGCATTTGGGCGTTGCCAGGAAGGCGTTTTTATGTCGATTCCTCCTCTTTCAGCACTGCATTGTGGTGCAAGCAAAAGAAGCAAAACGCGCGGCACGTTCGGGTTATCGCTTCTCGGCCTTTTGGCTAAGATCAAGTGTAGTATCTGTTCTTATCAGTTTAATATCTGATACGTCCCCTATCTGGGGACCATATATTAAATGGATTTTTAGAACAGGGAGATGGAAATAGAGCTTGCTCTGTCCACTCCACGCATTGACCTGGTATTGCAGTATTTCCAGGACCGGTGCACCCTTTCCTTATGTGTTTACTAAAATCAGATTCCAAAAGTGCTTTTTGTGTTTGCCATTGTTTTTGTCTTTCGGATGGGATCTCCCCTTTTAATCCCATTATTTCAACACCTGTTGGACAATGCATTTGTACAGTCATGTGTGATAATGAGCTAATTTATTAAATGCAATTAATTAATACATTGCCACCTCTTGTTTTGTGTCGTCTGTGTTTCTGTGTTTCCGGCATTTCACATTGGAACAGCTCATTCACCTTCCTTGTCTTCTCTCCGCCCTCCCTCCTAGGTAGGTTAAAGAGCTGCACCTGAGCCAGCCACTGATTGATGCAGCACCATAGTCAAATAGTGGAGTGGAGTAGGGGAACAGCAAACAGCCATTAAAGCAGCCAGCCCGCCCGCCCGCCCGCCCGTCACAATGGACCTACCTGTGTACACTAGATGGATGTGATGGAATGTACTGTGGTCCCTACATTTCAAGAAGAAGTAAGAATTGCAGTTGCAACAAACCCTTGCTTGCCTACAAAGAGAGCAGCAATTTGGATTTGTTACTATGTTACCTGGAAGAATAACAAACTGTGCAAGGATGGAGGTTGTAGGAGCAAGGAGAACAAGTTGTCTGTAAAGTTGGTGGATGCCTATTTTTCCATTTTGCAGTCCCTTGTCTCCCTCTTGTGGCCTCCTGGAGGCAACTAGCTGTGCAAAAAAAAAGACAGCCTGGGGGCCGGCTGTTGCAGTGTTGCCCTCTCAGGCAACACTGAGTGACTGACTGAGCCGCACAGTCTTATATAAAGTTCAGACGGAACTTTGCACGTGTCATAGTGGAGACCTCAGGAGCCAGAGCCAGCTTTCTGACATCATAATGGGGCCTCAGAGATAAAAGCCTGGGCCCAGGCAGTGTTGGTCAGTGCTGCTCAGCAGGCAGCACTGGACTGGATTAAAGCTGATACAAGGTGTGAAAGGAGAAGGGGTGGCAGTGGGCATGCACTTACTGCTGCTGCTGCCAGTGTTTGCACGGCAGGAGGGCATTTGGGCGTTGCCAGGAAGGCGTTTTTATGTCGATTCCTCCTCTTTCAGCACTGCATTGTGGTGCAAGCAAAAGAAGCAAAACGCGCGGCACGTTCGGGTTATCGCTTCTCGGCCTTTTGGCTAAGATCAAGTGTAGTATCTGTTCTTATCAGTTTAATATATGATACGTCCCCTATCTGGGGACCATATATTAAATGGATTTTTAGAACAGGGAGATGGAAATAGAGCTTGCTCTGTCCACTCCACGCATTGACCTGGTATTGCAGTATTTCCAGGACCGGTGCACCCTTTCCTTATGTGTTTACTAAAATCAGATTCCAAAAGTGCTTTTTGTGTTTGCCATTGTTTTTGTCTTTCAGATGGGATCTCCCCTTTTAATCCCATTATTTCAACACCTGTTGGACAATGCATATGTACAGTCATGTGTGATAATGAGCTAATTTATTAAATGCAATTAATTAATACATTGACACCTCTTGTTTTGTGTCGTCTGTGTTTCTGTGTTTCCGGCATTTCACATTGGAACAGCTCATTCACCTTCCTTGTCTTCTCTCCGCCCTCCCTCCTAGGTAGGTTAAAGAGCTGCACCTGAGCCAGCCACTGATTGATGCAGCACCATAGTCAAATAGTGGAGTGGAGTAGGGGAACAGCAAACAGCCATTAAAGCAGCCAGCCCGCCCGCCCGCCCGCCCGTCACAATGGACCTACCTGTGTACACTAGATGGATGTGATGGAATGTACTGTGGTCCCTACATTTCAAGAAGAAGTAAGAATTGCAGTTGCAACAAACCCTTGCTTGCCTACAAAGAGAGCAGCAATTTGGATTTGTTACTATGTTACCTGGAAGAATAACAAACTGTGCAAGGATGGAGGTTGTAGGAGCAAGGAGAACAAGTTGTCTGTAAAGTTGGTGCATGCCTATTTTCCATTTTGCAGTCCCTTGTCTCCCTCTTGTGGCCTCCTGGAGGCAACTAGCTGTGCAAAAAAAAGACAGCCTGGGGGCCGGCTGTTGCAGTGTTGCCCTCTCAGGCAACACTGAGTGACTGACTGAGCCGCACCGTCTTATATAAAGTTCAGACGGAACTTTGCACGTGTCATAGTGGAGACCTCAGGAGCCAGAGCCAGCTTTCTGACATCATAATGGGGCCTCAGAGATAAAAGCCTGGGCCCAGGCAGTGTTGGTCAGTGCTGCTCAGCAGGCAGCACTGGACTGGATTAAAGCTGATACAAGGTGTGAAAGGAGAAGGGGTGGCAGTGGGCATGCACTTACTGCTGCTGCTGCTGCTGCTGCTGCCGCTGCTGCCAGTGTTTGCACGGCAGGAGGGCATTTGGGCGTTGCCAGGAAGGCGTTTTTATGTCGATTCCTCCTCTTTCAGCACTGCATTGTGGTGCAAGCAAAATAAGCAAAACGCGCGGCACGTTCGGGTTATCGCTTCTCAGCCTTTTGTCTAAGATCAAGTGTAGTATCTGTTCTTATCAGTTTAATATCTGATACGTCCCCTATCTGGGGACCATATATTAAATGGATTTTTAGAACAGGGAGATGGAAATAGAGCTTGCTCTGTCCACTCCACGCATTGACCTGGTATTGCAGTATTTCCAGGACCGGTGCACCCTTTCCTTATGTGTTTACTAAAATCAGATTCCAAAAGTGCTTTTTGTGTTTGCCATTGTTTTTGTCTTTCGGATGGGATCTCCCCTTTTAATCCCATTATTTCAACACCTGTTGGACAATGCATTTGTACAGTCATGTGTGATAATGAGCTAATTTATTAAATGCAATTAATTAATACATTGCCACCTCTTGTTTTGTGTCGTCTGTGTTTCTGTGTTTCCGGCATTTCACATTGGAACAGCTCATTCACCTTCCTTGTCTTCTCTCCGCCCTCCCTCCTAGGTAGGTTAAAGAGCTGCACCTGAGCCAGCCACTGATTGATGCAGCACCATAGTCAAATAGTGGAGTGGAGTAGGGGAACAGCAAACAGCCATTAAAGCAGCCAGCCCGCCCGCCCGCCCGCCCGTCACAATGGACCTACCTGTGTACACTAGATGGATGTGATGGAATGTACTGTGGTCCCTACATTTCAAGAAGAAGTAAGAATTGCAGTTGCAACAAACCCTTGCTTGCCTACAAAGAGAGCAGCAATTTGGATTTGTTACTATGTTACCTGGAAGAATAACAAACTGTGCAAGGATGGAGGTTGTAGGAGCAAGGAGAACAAGTTGTCTGTAAAGTTGGTGGATGCCTATTTTCCATTTTGCAGTCCCTTGTCTCCCTCTTGTGGCCTCCTGGAGGCAACTAGCTGTGCAAAAAAAAGACAGCCTGGGGGCCGGCTGTTGCAGTGTTGCCCTCTCAGGCAACACTGAGTGACTGACTGAGCCGCACCGTCTTATATAAAGTTCAGACGGAACTTTGCACGTGTCATAGTGGAGACCTCAGGAGCCAGAGCCAGCTTTCTGACATCATAATGGGGCCTCAGAGATAAAAGCCTGGGCCCAGGCAGTGTTGGTCAGTGCTGCTCAGCAGGCAGCACTGGACTGGATTAAAGCTGATACAAGGTGTGAAAGGAGAAGGGGTGGCAGTGGGCATGCACTTACTGCTGCTGCTGCTGCTGCTGCCAGTGTTTGCACGGCAGGAGGGCATTTGGGCGTTGCCAGGAAGGCGTTTTTATGTCGATTCCTCCTCTTTCAGCACTGCATTGTGGTGCAAGCAAAAGAAGCAAAACGCGCGGCACGTTCGGGTTATCGCTTCTCGGCCTTTTGGCTAAGATCAAGTGTAGTATCTGTTCTTATCAGTTTAATATCTGATACGTCCCCTATCTGGGGACCATATATTAAATGGATTTTTAGAACAGGGAGATGGAAATAGAGCTTGCTCTGTCCACTCCACGCATTGACCTGGTATTGCAGTATTTCCAGGACCGGTGCACCCTTTCCTTATGTGTTTACTAAAATCAGATTCCAAAAGTGCTTTTTGTGTTTGCCATTGTTTTTGTCTTTCGGATGGGATCTCCCCTTTTAATCCCATTATTTCAACACCTGTTGGACAATGCATTTGTACAGTCATGTGTGATAATGAGCTAATTTATTAAATGCAATTAATTAATACATTGCCACCTCTTGTTTTGTGTCGTCTGTGTTTCTGTGTTTCCGGCATTTCACATTGGAACAGCTCATTCACCTTCCTTGTCTTCTCTCCGCCCTCCCTCCTAGGTAGGTTAAAGAGCTGCACCTGAGCCAGCCACTGATTGATGCAGCACCATAGTCAAATAGTGGAGTGGAGTAGGGGAACAGCAAACAGCCATTAAAGCAGCCAGCCCGCCCGCCCGCCCGTCACAATGGACCTACCTGTGTACACTAGATGGATGTGATGGAATGTACTGTGGTCCCTACATTTCAAGAAGAAGTAAGAATTGCAGTTGCAACAAACCCTTGCTTGCCTACAAAGAGAGCAGCAATTTGGATTTGTTACTATGTTACCTGGAAGAATAACAAACTGTGCAAGGATGGAGGTTGTAGGAGCAAGGAGAACAAGTTGTCTGTAAAGTTGGTGGATGCCTATTTTCCATTTTGCAGTCCCTTGTCTCCCTCTTGTGGCCTCCTGGAGGCAACTAGCTGTGCAAAAAAAAGACAGCCTGGGGGCCGGCTGTTGCAGTGTTGCCCTCTCAGGCAACACTGAGTGACTGACTGAGCCGCACCGTCTTATATAAAGTTCAGACGGAACTTTGCACGTGTCATAGTGGAGACCTCAGGAGCCAGAGCCAGCTTTCTGACATCATAATGGGGCCTCAGAGATAAAAGCCTGGGCCCAGGCAGTGTTGGTCAGTGCTGCTCAGCAGGCAGCACTGGACTGGATTAAAGCTGATACAAGGTGTGAAAGGAGAAGGGGTGGCAGTGGGCATGCACTTACTGCTGCTGCTGCTGCTGCTGCTGCTGCTGCTGCCAGTGTTTGCACGGCAGGAGGGCATTTGGGCGTTGCCAGGAAGGCGTTTTTATGTCGATTCCTCCTCTTTCAGCACTGCATTGTGGTGCAAGCAAAAGAAGCAAAACGCGCGGCACGTTCGGGTTATCGCTTCTCGGCCTTTTGGCTAAGATCAAGTGTAGTATCTGTTCTTATCAGTTTAATATCTGATACGTCCCCTATCTGGGGACCATATATTAAATGGATTTTTAGAACAGGGAGATGGAAATAGAGCTTGCTCTGTCCACTCCACGCATTGACCTGGTATTGCAGTATTTCCAGGACCGGTGCACCCTTTCCTTATGTGTTTACTAAAATCAGATTCCAAAAGTGCTTTTTGTGTTTGCCATTGTTTTTGTCTTTCGGATGGGATCTCCCCTTTTAATCCCATTATTTCAACACCTGTTGGACAATGCATTTGTACAGTCATGTGTGATAATGAGCTAATTTATTAAATGCAATTAATTAATACATTGCCACCTCTTGTTTTGTGTCGTCTGTGTTTCTGTGTTTCCGGCATTTCACATTGGAACAGCTCATTCACCTTCCTTGTCTTCTCTCCGCCCTCCCTCCTAGGTAGGTTAAAGAGCTGCACCTGAGCCAGCCACTGATTGATGCAGCACCATAGTCAAATAGTGGAGTGGAGTAGGGGAACAGCAAACAGCCATTAAAGCAGCCAGCCCGCCCGCCCGCCCGCCCGTCACAATGGACCTACCTGTGTACACTAGATGGATGTGATGGAATGTACTGTGGTCCCTACATTTCAAGAAGAAGTAAGAATTGCAGTTGCAACAAACCCTTGCTTGCCTACAAAGAGAGCAGCAATTTGGATTTGTTACTATGTTACCTGGAAGAATAACAAACTGTGCAAGGATGGAGGTTGTAGGAGCAAGGAGAACAAGTTGTCTGTAAAGTTGGTGGATGCCTATTTTCCATTTTGCAGTCCCTTGTCTCCCTCTTGTGGCCTCCTGGAGGCAACTAGCTGTGCAAAAAAAAGACAGCCTGGGGGCCGGCTGTTGCAGTGTTGCCCTCTCAGGCAACACTGAGTGACTGACTGAGCCGCACCGTCTTATATAAAGTTCAGACGGAACTTTGCACGTGTCATAGTGGAGACCTCAGGAGCCAGAGCCAGCTTTCTGACATCATAATGGGGCCTCAGAGATAAAAGCCTGGGCCCAGGCAGTGTTGGTCAGTGCTGCTCAGCAGGCAGCACTGGACTGGATTAAAGCTGATACAAGGTGTGAAAGGAGAAGGGGTGGCAGTGGGCATGCACTTACTGCTGCTGCTGCTGCTGCTGCTGCCAGTGTTTGCACGGCAGGAGGGCATTTGGGCGTTGCCAGGAAGGCGTTTTTATGTCGATTCCTCCTCTTTCAGCACTGCATTGTGGTGCAAGCAAAAGAAGCAAATCCTGTCTTGCTTCCTCTCCGGCCTTTATTCAACTCCCGCTTAGTAGCTGTGAGTGTGTGTGAGCCTGCAGGGCCCCATGGAATTGCCTAGGAGTAGGCTGAATCGCTGCAAGGGGTGAACAGCAGTATTGGGCAGGCTCGGTCAACGCGCGGCCCGTTCGGGTTATCGCTTCTCGGCCTTTTGGCTAAGATCAAGTGTAGTATCTGTTCTTATCAGTTTAATATCTGATACGTCCCCTATCTGGGGACCATATATTAAATGGATTTTTAGAACAGGGAGATGGAAATAGAGCTTGCTCTGTCCACTCCACACATTGACCTGGTATTGCAGTATTTCCAGGACCGCTGCACCCTTTCCTTATGTGTTTACTAAAATCAGATTCCAAAAGTGCTTTTTGTGTTTGCCATTGTTTTTGTCTTTCGGATGGGATCTCCCCTTTTAATCCCATTATTTCAACACCTGTTGGACAATGCATTTGTACAGTCATGTGTGATAATGAGCTAATTTATTAAATGCAATTAATTAATACATTGCCACCTCTTGTTTTGTGTCGTCTGTGTTTCTGTGTTTCCGGCATTTCACATTGGAACAGCTCATTCACCTTCCTTGTCTTCTCTCCGCCCTCCCTCCTAGGTAGGTTAAAGAGCTGCACCTGAGCCAGCCACTGATTGATGCAGCACCATAGTCAAATAGTGGAGTGGAGTAGGGGAACAGCAAACAGCCATTAAAGCAGCCCGCCCGCCCGCCCGCCCGTCACAATGGACCTACCTGTGTACACTAGATGGATGTGATGGAATGTACTGTGGTCCCTACATTTCAAGAAGAAGTAAGAATTGCAGTTGCAACAAACCCTTGCTTGCCTACAAAGAGAGCAGCAATTTGGATTTGTTACTATGTTACCTGGAAGAATAACAAACTGTGCAAGGATGGAGGTTGTAGGAGCAAGGAGAACAAGTTGTCTGTAAAGTTGGTGGATGCCTATTTTCCATTTTGCAGTCCCTTGTCTCCCTCTTGTGGCCTCCTGGAGGCAACTAGCTGTGCAAAAAAAAGACAGCCTGGGGGCCGGCTGTTGCAGTGTTGCCCTCTCAGGCAACACTGAGTGACTGACTGAGCCGCACCGTCTTATATAAAATTCAGACGGAACTTTGCACGTGTCATAGTGGAGACCTCAGGAGCCAGAGCCAGCTTTCTGACATCATAATGGGGCCTCAGAGATAAAAGCCTGGGCCCAGGCAGTGTTGGTCAGTGCTGCTCAGCAGGCAGCACTGGACTGGATTAAAGCTGATACAAGGTGTGAAAGGAGAAGGGGTGGCAGTGGGCATGCACTTACTGCTGCTGCTGCTGCCAGTGTTTGCACGGCAGGAGGGCATTTGGGCGTTGCCAGGAAGGCGTTTTTATGTCGATTCCTCCTCTTTCAGCACTGCATTGTGGTGCAAGCAAAAGAAGCAAAACGCGCGGCACGTTCGGGTTATCGCTTCTCGGCCTTTTTGGCTAAGATCAAGTGTAGTATCTGTTCTTATCAGTTTAATATCTGATACGTCCCCTATCTGGGGACCATATATTAAATGGATTTTTAGAACAGGGAGATGGAAATAGAGCTTGCTCTGTCCACTCCACGCATTGACCTGGTATTGCAGTATTTCCAGGACCGGTGCACCCTTTCCTTATGTGTTTACTAAAATCAGATTCCAAAAGTGCTTTTTGTGTTTGCCATTGTTTTTGTCTTTCGGATGGGATCTCCCCTTTTAATCCCATTATTTCAACACCTGTTGGACAATGCACTTGTACAGTCATGTGTGATAATGAGCTAATTTATTAAATGCAATTAATTAATACATTGCCACCTCTTGTTTTGTGTCGTCTGTGTTTCTGTGTTTCCGGCATTTCACATTGGAACAGCTCATTCACCTTCCTTGTCTTCTCTCCGCCCTCCCTCCTAGGTAGGTTAAAGAGCTGCACCTGAGCCAGCCACTGATTGATGCAGCACCATAGTCAAATAGTGGAGTGGAGTAGGGGAACAGCAAACAGCCATTAGAGCAGCCAGCCCGCCCGCCCGCCCGTCACAATGGACCTACCTGTGTACACTAGATGGATGTGATGGAATGTACTGTGGTCCCTACATTTCAAGAAGAAGTAAGAATTGCAGTTGCAACAAACCCTTGCTTGCCTACAAAGAGAGCAGCAATTTGGATTTGTTACTATGTTACCTGGAAGAATAACAAACTGTGCAAGGATGGAGGTTGTAGGAGCAAGGAGAACAAGTTGTCTGTAAAGTTGGTGGATGCCTATTTTCCATTTTGCAGTCCCTTGTCTCCCTCTTGTGGCCTCCTGGAGGCAACTAGCTGTGCAAAAAAAAGACAGCCTGGGGGCCGGCTGTTGCAGTGTTGCCCTCTCAGGCAACACTGAGTGACTGACTGAGCCGCACCGTCTTATATAAAGTTCAGACGGAACTTTGCACGTGTCATAGTGGAGACCTCAGGAGCCAGAGCCAGCTTTCTGACATCATAATGGGGCCTCAGAGATAAAAGCCTGGGCCCAGGCAGTGTTGGTCAGTGCTGCTCAGCAGGCAGCACTGGACTGGATTAAAGCTGATACAAGGTGTGAAAGGAGAAGGGGTGGCAGTGGGCATGCACTTACTGCTGCTGCTGCTGCTGCTGCTGCTGCCAGTGTTTGCACGGCAGGAGGGCATTTGGGCGTTGCCAGGAAGGCGTTTTTATGTCGATTCCTCCTCTTTCAGCACTGCATTGTGGTGCAAGCAAAAGAAGCAAAACGCGCGGCACGTTCGGGTTATCGCTTCTCGGCCTTTTGGCTAAGATCAAGTGTAGTATCTGTTCTTATCAGTTTAATATCTGATACGTCCCCTATCTGGGGACCATATATTAAATGGATTTTTAGAACAGGGAGATGGAAATAGAGCTTGCTCTGTCCACTCCACGCATTGACCTGGTATTGCAGTATTTCCAGGACCGGTGCACCCTTTCCTTATGCGTTTACTAAAATCAGATTCCAAAAGTGCTTTTTGTGTTTGCCATTGTTTTTTTCTTTCGGATGGGATCTCCCCTTTTAATCCCATTATTTCAACACCTGTTGGACAATGCATTTGTACAGTCATGTGTGATAATGAGCTAATTTATTAAATGCAATTAATTAATACATTGCCACCTCTTGTTTTGTGTCGTCTGTGTTTCTGTGTTTCCGGCATTTCACATTGGAACAGCTCATTCACCTTCCTTGTCTTCTCTCCGCCCTCCCTCCTAGGTAGGTTAAAGAGCTGCACCTGAGCCAGCCACTGATTGATGCAGCACCATAGTCAAATAGTGGAGTGGAGTAGGGGAACAGCAAACAGCCATTAAAGCAGCCAGCCCGCCCGCCCGCCCGCCCGTCACAATGGACCTACCTGTGTACACTAGATGGATGTGATGGAATGTACTGTGGTCCCTACATTTCAAGAAGAAGTAAGAATTGCAGTTGCAACAAACCCTTGCTTGCCTACAAAGAGAGCAGCAATTTGGATTTGTTACTATGTTACCTGGAAGAATAACAAACTGTGCAAGGATGGAGGTTGTAGGAGCAAGGAGAACAAGTTGTCTGTAAAGTTGGTGGATGCCTATTTTCCATTTTGCAGTCCCTTGTCTCCCTCTTGTGGCCTCCTGGAGGCAACTAGCTGTGCAAAAAAAAGACAGCCTGGGGGCCGGCTGTTGCAGTGTTGCCCTCTCAGGCAACACTGAGTGACTGACTGAGCCGCACCGTCTTATATAAAGTTCAGACGGAACTTTGCACGTGTCATAGTGGAGACCTCAGGAGCCAGAGCCAGCTTTCTGACATCATAATGGGGCCTGAGGAAGACACTAGTTCAGTGTTGAAACGCGTAGCCACCTATTGTTCAATAAATAATTATTATTATTATATATCTTCTATCTTTCATTGACTTTCCACCACAACCACGCAGCAGCGCCCTATAGGATCCTCCTTTTTTTTCCTTCATATGCTTCAATTAGCGGTGACCATTCGTTTTCACCGGTTTTGGATCCTGGCAGCAGCACAGTGGAGTTATTTATTGCCTTTACCAACTACTACGTGGTGAGCACATTAACTACGTTTTACATTTATTTTTAGTCTGATTGACCTGCACTATGTGGCGCCGTGCCTTTTGCTTCTTTATTTTCTTGTGGCCTCCTGGAGGCAACTAGCTGTGCAAAAAAAAGACAGCCTGGGGGCCGGCTGTTGCAGTGTTGCCCTCTCAGGCAACACTGAGTGACTGACTGAGCCGCACCGTCTTATATAAAGTTCAGACGGAACTTTGCACGTGTCATAGTGGAGACCTCAGGAGCCAGAGCCAGCTTTCTGACATCATAATGGGGCCTCAGAGATAAAAGCCTGGGCCCAGGCAGTGTTGGTCAGTGCTGCTCAGCAGGCAGCACTGGACTGGATTAAAGCTGATACAAGGTGTGAAAGGAGAAGGGGTGGCAGTGGGCATGCACTTACTGCTGCTGCTGCTGCTGCTGCTGCCAGTGTTTGCACGGCAGGAGGGCATTTGGGCGTTGCTTCCTCTCCGGCCTTTATTCACCTCCCGCGTAGCTGTGAGTGTGTGTGAGCCTGCAGGGCCCCATGGAATTGCCTAGGAGTAGGCTGAATCGCTGCAAGGGGTGAACAGCAGTATTGGGCAGGCTCGGTCAACGCGCGGCACGTTCGGGTTATCGCTTCTCAGCCTTTTGGCTAAGATCAAGTGTAGTATCTGTTCTTATCAGTTTAATATCTGATACGTCCCCTATCTGGGGACCATATATTAAATGGATTTTTAGAACAGGGAGATGGAAATAGAGCTTGCTCTGTCCACTCCACGCATTGACCTGGTATTGCAGTATTTCCAGGACCGGTGCACCCTTTCCTTATGTGTTTACTAAAATCAGATTCCAAAAGTGCTTTTTGTGTTTGCCATTGTTTTTGTCTTTCGGATGGGATCTCCCCTTTTAATCCCATTATTTCAACACCTGTTGGACAATGCATTTGTACAGTCATGTGTGATAATGAGCTAATTTATTAAATGCAATTAATTAATACATTGCCACCTCTTGTTTTGTGTCGTCTGTGTTTCTGTGTTTCCGGCATTTCACATTGGAACAGCTCATTCACCTTCCTTGTCTTCTCTCCGCCCTCCCTCCTAGGTAGGTTAAAGAGCTGCACCTGAGCCAGCCACTGATTGATGCAGCACCATAGTCAAATAGTGGAGTGGAGTAGGGGAACAGCAAACAGCCATTAAAGCAGCCAGCCCGCCCGCCCGCCCGCCCGTCACAATGGACCTACCTGTGTACACTAGATGGATGTGATGGAATGTACTGTGGTCCCTACATTTCAAGAAGAAGTAAGAATTGCAGTTGCAACAAACCCTTGCTTGCCTACAAAGAGAGCAGCAATTTGGATTTGTTACTATGTTACCTGGAAGAATAACAAACTGTGCAAGGATGGAGGTTGTAGGAGCAAGGAGAACAAGTTGTCTGTAAAGTTGGTGGATGCCTATTTTCCATTTTGCAGTCCCTTGTCTCCCTCTTGTGGCCTCCTGGAGGCAACTAGCTGTGCAAAAAAAAGACAGCCTGGGGGCCGGCTGTTGCAGTGTTGCCCTCTCAGGCAACACTGAGTGACTGACTGAGCCGCACCGTCTTATATAAAGTTCAGACGGAACTTTGCACGTGTCATAGTGGAGACCTCAGGAGCCAGAGCCAGCTTTCTGACATCATAATGGGGCCTCAGAGATAAAAGCCTGGGCCCAGGCAGTGTTGGTCAGTGCTGCTCAGCAGGCAGCACTGGACTGGATTAAAGCTGATACAAGGTGTGAAAGGAGAAGGGGTGGCAGTGGGCATGCACTTACTGCTGCTGCTGCTGCTGCCAGAGTTTGCACGGCAGGAGGGCATTTGGGCGTTGCCAGGAAGGCATTTTTATGTCGATTCCTCCTCTTTCAGCACTGCATTGTGGTGCAAGCAAAAGAAGCAAAACGCGCGACACGTTCGGGTTATCGCTTCTCGGCCTTTTGGCTAAGATCAAGTGTAGTATCTGTTCTTATCAGTTTAATATCTGATACGTCCCCTATCTGGGGACCATATATTAAATGGATTTTTAGAACAGGGAGATGGAAATAGAGCTTGCTTTGTCCACTCCACGCATTGACCTGGTATTGCAGTATTTCCAGGACCGGTGCACCCTTTCCTTATGTGTTTACTAAAATCAGATTCCAAAAGTGCTTTTTGTGTTTGCCATTGTTTTTGTCTTTCGGATGGGATCTCCCCTTTTAATCCCATTATTTCAACACCTGTTGGACAATGCATTTGTACAGTCATGTGTGATAATGAGCTAATTTATTAAATGCAATTAATTAATACATTGCCACCTCTTGTTTTGTGTCGTCTGTGTTTCTGTGTTTCCGGCATTTCACATTGGAACAGCTCATTCACCTTCCTTGTCTTCTCTGCGCCCTCCCTCCTAGGTAGGTTAAAGAGCTGCACCTGAGCCAGCCACTGATTGATGCAGCACCATAGTCAAATAGTGGAGTGGAGTAGGGGAACAGCAAACAGCCATTAAAGCAGCCAGCCCGCCCGCCCGCCCGCCCGTCACAATGGACCTACCTGTGTACACTAGATGGATGTGATGGAATGTACTGTGGTCCCTACATTTCAAGAAGAAGTAAGAATTGCAGTTGCAACAAACCCTTGCTTGCCTACAAAGAGAGCAGCAATTTGGATTTGTTACTATGTTACCTGGAAGAATAACAAACTGTGCAAGGATGGAGGTTGTAGGAGCAAGGAGAACAAGTTGTCTGTAAAGTTGGTGGATGCCTATTTTCCATTTTGCAGTCCCTTGTCTCCCTCTTGTGGCCTCCTGGAGGCAACTAGCTGTGCAAAAAAAAGACAGCCTGGGGGCCGGCTGTTGCAGTGTTGCCCTCTCAGGCAACACTGAGTGACTGACTGAGCCGCACCGTCTTATATAAAGTTCAGACGGAACTTTGCACGTGTCATAGTGGAGACCTCAGGAGCCAGAGCCAGCTTTCTGACATCATAATGGGGCCTGAGGAAGACACTAGTTCAGTGTTGAAACGCGTAGCCACCTATTGTTCAATAAATAATTATTATTATTATATATCTTCTATCTTTCATTGACTTTCCACCACAACCACGCAGCAGCGCCCTATAGGATCCTCCTTTTTTTTCCTTCATATGCTTCAATTAGCGGTGACCATTCGTTTTCACCGGTTTTGGATCCTGGCAGCAGCACAGTGGAGTTATTTATTGCCTTTACCAACTACTACGTGGTGAGCACATTAACTACGTTTTACATTTATTTTTAGTCTGATTGACCTGCACTATGTGGCGCCGTGCCTTTTGCTTCTTTATTTTCTTGTGGCCTCCTGGAGGCAACTAGCTGTGCAAAAAAAAGACAGCCTGGGGGCCGGCTGTTGCAGTGTTGCCCTCTCAGGCAACACTGAGTGACTGACTGAGCCGCACCGTCTTATATAAAGTTCAGACGGAACTTTGCACGTGTCATAGTGGAGACCTCAGGAGCCAGAGCCAGCTTTCTGACATCATAATGGGGCCTCAGAGATAAAAGCCTGGGCCCAGGCAGTGTTGGTCAGTGCTGCTCAGCAGGCAGCACTGGACTGGATTAAAGCTGATACAAGGTGTGAAAGGAGAAGGGGTGGCAGTGGGCATGCACTTACTGCTGCTGCTGCTGCTGCCAGTGTTTGCACGGCAGGAGGGCATTTGGGCGTTGCTTCCTCTCCGGCCTTTATTCACCTCCCGCGTAGCTGTGAGTGTGTGTGAGCCTGCAGGGCCCCATGGAATTGCCTAGGAGTAGGCTGAATCGCTGCAAGGGGTGAACAGCAGTATTGGGCAGGCTCGGTCAACGCGCGGCACGTTCGGGTTATCGCTTCTCAGCCTTTTGGCTAAGATCAAGTGTAGTATCTGTTCTTATCAGTTTAATATCTGATACGTCCCCTATCTGGGGACCATATATTAAATGGATTTTTAGAACAGGGAGATGGAAATAGAGCTTGCTCTGTCCACTCCACGCATTGACCTGGTATTGCAGTATTTCCAGGACCGGTGCACCCTTTCCTTATGTGTTTACTAAAATCAGATTCCAAAAGTGCTTTTTGTGTTTGCCATTGTTTTTGTCTTTCGGATGGGATCTCCCCTTTTAATCCCATTATTTCAACACCTGTTGGACAATGCATTTGTACAGTCATGTGTGATAATGAGCTAATTTATTAAATGCAATTAATTAATACATTGCCACCTCTTGTTTTGTGTCGTCTGTGTTTCTGTGTTTCCGGCATTTCACATTGGAACAGCTCATTCACCTTCCTTGTCTTCTCTCCGCCCTCCCTCCTAGGTAGGTTAAAGAGCTGCACCTGAGCCAGCCACTGATTGATGCAGCACCATAGTCAAATAGTGGAGTGGAGTAGGGGAACAGCAAACAGCCATTAAAGCAGCCAGCCCGCCCGCCCGCCCGCCCGTCACAATGGACCTACCTGTGTACACTAGATGGATGTGATGGAATGTACTGTGGTCCCTACATTTCAAGAAGAAGTAAGAATTGCAGTTGCAACAAACCCTTGCTTGCCTACAAAGAGAGCAGCAATTTGGATTTGTTACTATGTTACCTGGAAGAATAACAAACTGTGCAAGGATGGAGGTTGTAGGAGCAAGGAGAACAAGTTGTCTGTAAAGTTGGTGGATGCCTATTTTCCATTTTGCAGTCCCTTGTCTCCCTCTTGTGGCCTCCTGGAGGCAACTAGCTGTGCAAAAAAAAGACAGCCTGGGGGCCGGCTGTTGCAGTGTTGCCCTCTCAGGCAACACTGAGTGACTGACTGAGCCGCACCGTCTTATATAAAGTTCAGACGGAACTTTGCACGTGTCATAGTGGAGACCTCAGGAGCCAGAGCCAGCTTTCTGACATCATAATGGGGCCTCAGAGATAAAAGCCTGGGCCCAGGCAGTGTTGGTCAGTGCTGCTCAGCAGGCAGCACTGGACTGGATTAAAGCTGATACAAGGTGTGAAAGGAGAAGGGGTGGCAGTGGGCATGCACTTACTGCTGCTGCTGCTGCTGCCAGAGTTTGCACGGCAGGAGGGCATTTGGGCGTTGCCAGGAAGGCATTTTTATGTCGATTCCTCCTCTTTCAGCACTGCATTGTGGTGCAAGCAAAAGAAGCAAAACGCGCGACACGTTCGGGTTATCGCTTCTCGGCCTTTTGGCTAAGATCAAGTGTAGTATCTGTTCTTATCAGTTTAATATCTGATACGTCCCCTATCTGGGGACCATATATTAAATGGATTTTTAGAACAGGGAGATGGAAATAGAGCTTGCTTTGTCCACTCCACGCATTGACCTGGTATTGCAGTATTTCCAGGACCGGTGCACCCTTTCCTTATGTGTTTACTAAAATCAGATTCCAAAAGTGCTTTTTGTGTTTGCCATTGTTTTTGTCTTTCGGATGGGATCTCCCCTTTTAATCCCATTATTTCAACACCTGTTGGACAATGCATTTGTACAGTCATGTGTGATAATGAGCTAATTTATTAAATGCAATTAATTAATACATTGCCACCTCTTGTTTTGTGTCGTCTGTGTTTCTGTGTTTCCGGCATTTCACATTGGAACAGCTCATTCACCTTCCTTGTCTTCTCTCCGCCCTCCCTCCTAGGTAGGTTAAAGAGCTGCACCTGAGCCAGCCACTGATTGATGCAGCACCATAGTCAAATAGTGGAGTGGAGTAGGGGAACAGCAAACAGCCATTAAAGCAGCCAGCCCGCCCGCCCGCCCGCCCGTCACAATGGACCTACCTGTGTACACTAGATGGATGTGATGGAATGTACTGTGGTCCCTACATTTCAAGAAGAAGTAAGAATTGCAGTTGCAACAAACCCTTGCTTGCCTACAAAGAGAGCAGCAATTTGGATTTGTTACTATGTTACCTGGAAGAATAACAAACTGTGCAAGGATGGAGGTTGTAGGAGCAAGGAGAACAAGTTGTCTGTAAAGTTGGTGGATGCTTATTTTCCATTTTGCAGTCCCTTGTCTCCCTCTTGTGGCCTCCTGGAGGCAACTAGCTGTGCAAAAAAAAGACAGCCTGGGGGCCGGCTGTTGCAGTGTTGCCCTCTCAGGCAACACTGAGTGACTGACTGAGCCGCACCGTCTTATATAAAGTTCAGACGGAACTTTGCACGTG
Organism: Rhinoderma darwinii; assembly: GCF_050947455.1. Classification (NCBI taxonomy): domain Eukaryota; kingdom Metazoa; phylum Chordata; class Amphibia; order Anura; family Rhinodermatidae; genus Rhinoderma; species Rhinoderma darwinii. Next base: position 4,582 of record NW_027463423.1, on the reverse strand, counting down.
TCATAGTGGAGACCTCAGGAGCCAGAGCCAGCTTTCTGACATCATAATGGGGCCTCAGAGATAAAAGCCTGGGCCCAGGCAGTGTTGGTCAGTGCTGCTCAGCAGGCAGCACTGGACTGGATTAAAGCTGATACAAGGTGTGAAAGGAGAAGGGGTGGCAGTGGGCATGCACTTACTGCTGCTGCTGCTGCTGCTGCTGCCAGTGTTTGCACGGCAGGAGGGCATTTGGGCGTTGCCAGGAAGGCGTTTTTATGTCGATTCCTCCTCTTTCAGCACTGCATTGTGGTGCAAGCAAAAGAAGCAAAACGCGCGACACGTTCGGGTTATCGCTTCTCGGCCTTTTGGCTAAGATCAAGTGTAGTATCTGTTCTTATCAGTTTAATATCTGATACGTCCCCTATCTGGGGACCATATATTAAATGGATTTTTAGAACAGGGAGATGGAAATAGAGCTTGCTCTGTCCACTCCACGCATTGACCTGGTATTGCAGTATTTCCAGGACCGATGCACCCTTTCCTTATGTGTTTACTAAAATCAGATTCCAAAAGTGCTTTTTGTGTTTGCCATTGTTTTTGTCTTTCGGATGGGATCTCCCCTTTTAATCCCATTATTTCAACACCTGTTGGACAATGCATTTGTACAGTCATGTGTGATAATGAGCTAATTTATTAAATGCAATTAATTAATACATTGCCACCTCTTGTTTTGTGTCGTCTGTGTTTCTGTGTTTCCGGCATTTCACATTGGAACAGCTCATTCACCTCCCTTGTCTTCTCTCCGCCCTCCCTCCTAGGTAGGTTAAAGAGCTGCACCTGAGCCAGCCACTGATTGATGCAGCACCATAGTCAAATAGTGGAGTGGAGTAGGGGAACAGCAAACAGCCATTAAAGCAGCCAGAACGCCCGCCCGCCCGCCCGCCCGTCACAATGGACCTACCTGTGTACACTAGATGGATGTGATGGAATGTACTGTGGTCCCTACATTTCAAGAAGAAGTAAGAATTGCAGTTGCAACAAACCCTTGCTTGCCTACAAAGAGAGCAGCAATTTGGATTTGTTACTATGTTACCTGGAAGAATAACAAACTGTGCAAGGATGGAGGTTGTAGGAGCAAGGAGAACAAGTTGTCTGTAAAGTTGGTGGATGCCTATTTTCCATTTTGCAGTCCCTTGTCTCCCTCTTGTGGCCTCCTGGAGGCAACTAGCTGTGCAAAAAAAAGACAGCCTGGGGGCCGGCTGTTGCAGTGTTGCCCTCTCAGGCAACACTGAGTGACTGACTGAGCCGCACCGTCTTATATAAAGTTCAGACGGAACTTTGCACGTGTCATAGTGGAGACCTCAGGAGCCAGAGCCAGCTTTCTGACATCATAATGGGGCCTCAGAGATAAAAGCCTGGGCCCAGGCAGTGTTGGTCAGTGCTGCTCAGCAGGCAGCACTGGACTGGATTAAAGCTGATACAAGGTGTGAAAGGAGAAGGGGTGGCAGTGGGCATGCACTTACTGCTGCTGCTGCTGCCAGTGTTTGCACGGCAGGAGGGCATTTGGGCGTTGCCAGGAAGGCGTTTTTATGTCGATTCCTCCTCTTTCAGCACTGCATTGTGGTGCAAGCAAAAGAAGCAAAACGCGCGACACGTTCGGGTTATCGCTTCTCGGCCTTTTGGCTAAGATCAAGTGTAGTATCTGTTCTTAGGAAATAGAGCTTGCTCTGTCCACTCCACGCATTGACCTGGTATTGCAGTATTTCCAGGACCGGTGCACCCTTTCCTTATGTGTTTACTAAAATCAGATTCCAAAAGTGCTTTTTGTGTTTGCCATTGTTTTTGTCTTTCGGATGGGATCTCCCCTTTTAATCCCATTATTTCAACACCTGTTGGACAATGCATTTGTACAGTCATGTGTGATAATGAGCTAATTTATTAAATGCTATTAATTAATACATTGCCACCTCTTGTTTTGTGTCGTCTGTGTTTCTGTGTTTCCGGCATTTCACATTGGAACAGCTCATTCACCTTCCTTGTCTTCTCTCCGCCCTCCCTCCTAGGTAGGTTAAAGAGCTGCACCTGAGCCAGCCACTGATTGATGCAGCACCATAGTCAAATAGTGGAGTGGAGTAGGGGAACAGCAAACAGCCATTAAAGCAGCCAGCCCGCCCGCCCGCCCGCCCGTCACAATGGACCTACCTGTGTACACTAGATGGATGTGATGGAATGTACTGTGGTCCCTACATTTCAAGAAGAAGTAAGAATTGCAGTTGCAACAAACCCTTGCTTGCCTACAAAGAGAGCAGCAATTTGGATTTGTTACTATGTTACGTGGAAGAATAACAAACTGTGCAAGGATGGAGGTTGTAGGAGCAAGGAGAACAAGTTGTCTGTAAAGTTGGTGGATGCCTATTTTCCATTTTGCAGTCCCTTGTCTCCCTCTTGTGGCCTCCTGGAGGCAACTAGCTGTGCAAAAAAAAGACAGCCTGGGGGCCGGCTGTTGCAGTGTTGCCCTCTCAGGCAACACTGAGTGACTGACTGAGCCGCACCGTCTTATATAAAGTTCAGACGGAACTTTGCACGTGTCATAGTGGAGACCTCAGGAGCCAGAGCCAGCTTTCTGACATCATAATGGGGCCTCAGAGATAAAAGCCTGGGCCCAGGCAGTGTTGGTCAGTGCTGCTCAGCAGGCAGCACTGGACTGGATTAAAGCTGATACAAGGTGTGAAAGGAGAAGGGGTGGCAGTGGGCATGCACTTACTGCTGCTGCTGCTGCTGCCAGTGTTTGCACGGCAGGAGGGCATTTGGGCGTTGCCAGGAAGGCGTTTTTATGTCGATTCCTCCTCTTTCAGCACTGCATTGTGGTGCAAGCAAAAGAAGCAAAACGCGCGGCACGTTCGGGTTATCGCTTCTCGGCCTTTTGGCTAAGATCAAGTGTAGTATCTGTTCTTATCAGTTTAATATCTGATACGTCCCCTATCTGGGGACCATATATTAAATGGATTTTTAGAACAGGGAGATGGAAATAGAGCTTGCTCTGTCCACTCCACGCATTGACCTGGTATTGCAGTATTTCCAGGACCGGTGCACCCTTTCCTTATGTGTTTACTAAAATCAGATTCCAAAAGTGCTTTTTGTGTTTGCCATTGTTTTTGTCTTTCGGATGGGATCTCCCCTTTTAATCCCATTATTTCAACACCTGTTGGACAATGCATTTGTACAGTCATGTGTGATAATGAGCTAATTTATTAAATGCTATTAATTAATACATTGCCACCTCTTGTTTTGTGTCGTCTGTGTTTCTGTGTTTCCGGCATTTCACATTGGAACAGCTCATTCACCTTCCTTGTCTTCTCTCCGCCCTCCCTCCTAGGTAGGTTAAAGAGCTGCACCTGAGCCAGCCACTGATTGATGCAGCACCATAGTCAAATAGTGGAGTGGAGTAGGGGAACAGCAAACAGCCATTAAAGCAGCCAGCCTGCCCGCCCGCCCGCCCGTCACAATGGACCTACCTGTGTACACTAGATGGATGTGATGGAATGTACTGTGGTACCTACATTTCAAGAAGAAGTAAGAATTGCAGTTGCAACAAACCCTTGCTTGCCTACAAAGAGAGCAGCAATTTGGATTTGTTACTATGTTACCTGGAAGAATAACAAACTGTGCAAGGATGGAGGTTGTAGGAGCAAGGAGAACAAGTTGTCTGTAAAGTTGGTGGATGCCTATTTTCCATTTTGCAGTCCCTTGTCTCCCTCTTGTGGCCTCCTGGAGGCAACTAGCTGTGCAAAAAAAAGACAGCCTGGGGGCCGGCTGTTGCAGTGTTGCCCTCTCAGGCAACACTGAGTGACTGACTGAGCCGCACCGTCTTATATAAAGTTCAGACGGAACTTTGCATGTGTCATAGTGGAGACCTCAGGAGCCAGAGCCAGCTTTCTGACATCATAATGGGGCCTGAGGAAGACACTAGTTCAGTGTTGAAACGCGTAGCCACCTATTGTTCAATAAATAATTATTATTATTATATATCTTCTATCTTTCATTGACTTTCCACCACAACCACACAGCAGCGCCCTATAGGATCCTCCTTTTTTCTTCCTTCATATGCTTCAATTAGCGGTGACCATTCGTTTTCACCGGTTTTGGATCCTGGCAGCAGCACAGTGGAGTTATTTATTGCCTTTACCAACTACTACGTGGTGAGCACATTAACTACGTTTTACATTTATTTTTAGTCTGATTGACCTGCACTATGTGGCGCCGTGCCTTTTGCTTCTTTATTTTCTTGTGGCCTCCTGGAGGCAACTAGCTGTGCAAAAAAAAGACAGCCTGGGGGCCGGCTGTTGCAGTGTTGCCCTCTCAGGCAACACTGAGTGACTGACTGAGCCGCACCGTCTTATATAAAGTTCAGACGGAACTTTGCACGTGTCATAGTGGAGACCTCAGGAGCCAGAGCCAGCTTTCTGACATCATAATGGGGCCTCAGAGATAAAAGCCTGGGCCCAGGCAGTGTTGGTCAGTGCTGCTCAGCAGGCAGCACTGGACTGGATTAAAGCTGATACAAGGTGTGAAAGGAGAAGGGGTGGCAGTGGGCATGCACTTACTG